>NC_091951.1:347280766-347580766 GCF_031021105.1 Erythrolamprus reginae
TTGTACAAGTCCCTTATCAGTTCTGTGATACTTAGCTTGCAGCTGTGAGGCAATTCACAGTCCTTCTTCTTTCACAAAGTGAAACATACTTTGCTCTGGTTTAGTTTCAAAGCGGGGAAAAATCAGCACATAAAAAGTCAAAGTCAGTAAAGCAGTCACGAAATACAACAATCAGATAATCCTCCACAATGGCCAAACCCACTGGCTGCTATTTATAGCAGCTTCACTAATTACCACAGCCCCACCCAACCACAGGTGGCCTCATTTTCTTTGATAATAATCTCTCAGTTGTTGTTGCCTATGCATCGCTCTCCGCATGCGTGGCTGTATCATTAACTCTTGTTCTGAATCCAAGGAGGAGCTAGATAATTGATCTCCTTCTGAACTGTCTGCCACACTCTCCTCCTCCCTGTCACTCATGTCTTCTTGGTCAGAGGAGCCTTCATCAGCAGATTCCACTGGGGGCAAAACAGGCCTGCAGCATGTGGATGCCTCCCCCACATCCACAGTCCTTGGGGCAGGAGCTGGGCCAGAGCTAACCACAACAACCCTCAATAGGCCACCCTTACAATACTGCATCCAGTTTTGATTACCATTATATATATATAATGTTGAGACTCTGGAAAGAATGCAGAGAAGAGCAACAAAGATGATTAGGGGACTGGAGGCTAAAACGTATGAAAAAGAATAGCAGGAATTGAGTATGGGAAATAGCAGGAATAGTTCAGGGGTGGATTTTACTTACCTTCCACAACATTTCACATCGCAACAGAGGTTTTGCACACACGCTTTGCCTGCACACAATATATCTATGGGACACTTGGCCACACCTTGTCAGTATATAAGGACAGGCTGGTGGGAAAAAGAGTGTAGTAAACAATGTTACTCATAATGGATTAAAAGTTGCCTTTTAATCTAGGCCAGGAGTTCCCAACCTTTTGGAGCTCAGGGACCACCAAGTTAATACTTTTAAATCCTGCGGACTACTAAATTCATAATTTTAAGTCCCGCAGATGACTAATGTGATTTTTTAAAAGATGAATACATTTGTAAAATAATGATCAGAGGACTTTCATTTTATTAATATGAAATGCACCTATTAACATAACAAAATTATAAATGGTTATTTAATCATAACAAAATCTCTTCCTGTTTATACTTCTCTTCCCCCCCTTTTGTATTAATAAATAAACTATTTTTTTAAAAAAATCATAACAAAATCTTTAAAGGTTGTTTATTTGTAACAAAAGTATTAAAAGTAGTGTATTGCAAAATAATTGAAGGTTATTTGACAGTGGCTTGCTGGTGTTGAGAAAGTCAGTCCCATATCCCAGAGCTGGAGCTGTAGTCCCTTCACTCCCCTACATTCCTCTTTCCTTTCCTTTCCTTTCCTTTCCTTTCCTTTCTTCGTCCTAGACCAGATTAATTGCTCTCAGCCATATCTGGCCCCAGGATTTCTCCACGGACCACCAAAATTTTCTCACGGTGATCCATGGACCTTTCCTGCCCTTGAACTAATCTTTAGACTTGCTTCTTAATCTTGATAACTAAATAAACCCCGTCACCAGCACCTGACATTTCTATTACCAAACTACTTTTTACATAACACCCACAACAAATAACACATCAAAGAGGGAAATGACAGGAAAGCTGCATTCTATTAATATTATTAAATAGATTTGCATGCTAATATTTCACTCAGAATGAGTGGGAGCAGTCATGATGTCTGTGTTTATTTATATACGCCTGCCTCTCTTACTTTCTTCCCCAACAAAATGCTAAGAAGTGGAAAAAGAAAACCTTTTGAGAAATGCAGCATCTGATGGAATTGGATTTGAGCATTTTAACAGAATATCAGAGTTGGAAGGGACCTTGGAGGTCTTCTAGTCCAGCCCCCTGCTCAGGCAGGACAACCTTTACCCGTGATTGGGGTGAATTGCTCCTACTTCTGCTACAGTTGTGCTGTGTGTGCAGCTTCAGATGTCTTGCATGCACATGCATATCTCCCAGTGTGTTTTTGCTTCTGTGCATGCATGCAGATACGTGCGTGAGAAATTTTGGTGATTTTTTTCCTGCTTTCATGCATGCGCCGAAACAAAAGAAATCACCAAAATGTCATGCATGCAAACAGCTCCTCATGATGATTCCACTGGGTATGCAGTGATAAAACTAGACTAGGGCACGATGATTCAGCTGGGTAGGCAGCGATAATTATAAAAGTTGACTCAGGTGGGTTATAACGGATTTTTTTTTCTTTGTTTGGGTTGGAGGATTCTGATGGGTATGTTCTTTTTTATAAAGCAATTTTAAAATTTTGCAAACTTTGGAAAATGCTATAAGAAGATAGGTGGAGAGGTTAATGAGAAGAAGGTAGAGTGCTGTACTGCAGGCCACTGAAGCTGACTGTAGATCTGAAGGTCAGCGGTTCAAATCTCATCACTGGCTTAAGGTTGACTCAGCCTTCCATCCTTCCGAGGTGGGTAAATGAGGACCCAGATTGTAGGGGCAATAGGCTGGCTCTGTTAAAAAGTGCTATTGCTAACATGTTGTAAGCCACCCTGAGTCTAAGGAGAAGGGCGGCATAAAAATTGAATAAATAAGTAAATAAATAAATAAATGAATGAATGAATGAATGAATGAATGAATGAATGAGTAAATAAATAAGAGGAAAGGGGGTTTTTTTGCTCTTCCCTCCTCTTCCTCTTCTTTTTTCTTGCACTGTGCTTTTCTTTTTCTTTCTTTTTCTTGTTTTTTCTTTTCATCCTGTTGGGTCTTCACATTCATATTTACCTTATCTACTCTTCTGTCTGGGTTCCCCCAGATGCCAACACCAACTAAAAAGAGTATCCAGACACGCTGATAAAAAGCAAAGTCATTTTATATCTTTGAAAACAAACACAGAGAACAAAAACTGTTCTTACAAACTGGAATGCTATGAAGCTTCACAGAAGAGTCACGACGGCCAGACAATACAACAGGCTTCTTGCTGGCACACACACCACTGTAGATAATAAAACCCACACCTCCCCCAAGTTTTCAGCCTTCGAGGCCACAAGCCAGAATCAGAGACGCCAAGGATCGAAGCAAGGTCACAGGACTCCCAAAAGATAACTCTCCACAATACAGGAAGGGCGGGCCTGCCTTTTCAACCTTTCTGAGGAGAACCACATCCAAACCCAGCTGTTGCCTATTAGGGATGGAAATACCTGGCTAATTGTCCCCTTCATTGTGCCGCCCTTCTCTGCCTCATATCTATGATGGCTTGTGCGTTCTCATCTAATGATTCCAGGCTACTCCCTGGGGAGAGCTCCCCCCCGGGGGTCTCAGGCTGTTCTCCCTCCTCCTCATCCTGACATTCCTCTTCCCCGTCTGCCTGGTCCTCCTCCTCCTCCTGTTCCTCGTCCTCCCCCTCTGAGCATGCAGCCGGCAGAGTTCCAGCCGTTCCCTGAGGAGCCTCAGATTGAATCGCAACATCTACTTAGTGTAATTTTCTATTTTCTGTCTTATATCTCTTTGTTTTCTTATTTTTTTATTGATTTAATTCTATTTTTTAAACTTTCTTATTTTAAATTTTTTATACAAAGGAATTAATAATTAGGTTTGTAATTGGATTAATTGGGCAATATTTGGTGATACTATTTGTTTTGTTTTTCCCCCCTTTGATTATGCTACCGCAAGATGTTTTCAAATGTTCTTTTAGGGGTAGTTTTTTAATAGGCGCTAATTATCTGTAAAGGGTATTGGTTATACATGAAAATTGACATAGAAGCGGTTAGGAGAGAGTTGAAACATTTTAGCCTACTTTATGGGAGAAACTAAAATTTGGAACAGCTTAAATTTGATTTCAGTTAATAGTATATTTGTATAGCATTAAAAAAACAGGGCAGCTATTTTTTTGTCCAGATGTCAAAAGTGAAAGTGGTAGTATTTGGCTTGTATAAGATAACTTCCTGAAATTGATTTATTGTAAAGCAAGTGGATGTTGTTGTTATAATTTTTACTGTAATGTGATTGGAGAGAAAAAGGGCACCAGAGGGCCGGACGAGGAACAATGGTTGGAAGCTGACCAAGGAGAGATTCAACCTGGAAATAAGGAAGAACTTCCTGACGGTCAGAGCGATCAACCAATGGAACTGCCTGCCAGGGGAGGTGGTGAACTCCCCAACTCTGGACACCTTCAAGAGGAGATTGGACTTCCATTCGGCTGGGGTGCTGTAGGGTTTCCTGCTCAGGCAGGGGGTTGGACTCGATGACCTAACAGTCCCTTTCAACTCTATTAATAAACAAAAAAAGAAAAGAAAAGAAAAGAAAAAAGATTTTGTTATTCTTTTTTTTTTTTTTTTGGTTCTGTGCATGCAGAATCCCCTAACAAGATTTTGCAATTTTTTTTGGTGATTTTGTGATTTTTTGCTTCTGTACATGATCGGAAGCAAAAAAATTGCCATTCTCTCTCACACGTGTGTGTCCCTGTTCTGTCGGGCTCTCTGGTAGACTCCTCCCGAAAATTCAAAGGTCCAAATTTCAGACACACCCACGTTTGAAAATTCAAAACAATGTTCTTTATAACGAAAATTCAAATAAACTAAGCACTCTTTTTGTATAGCAAAGAGCACTCGTCTCCAAACAACCTGGTAATTTGTACAACTCCCTTATCAGTTCTTAGATATTTAGCTTGCAGCTGTGAGGCAATTCACAGTCCTCCTTCTTTCACAAAGTGAAACACACTTTGCTCTGCTTTAGTTTCAAAGCGGGGAAAAATCAACACACAAAGGTCGAAGTCAGCAAGACAGGCACGAAACACAACAATCAGATAATCCTCCACAATGGCCAAACCCACACGCTGCTATTTATAGCAGCCTCACCAATTACCACAGCCCCACCCAACCACAGGTGGCCTCATTTTCTCTGATAATAATCTCTCAGTTGTTGCTTCCTATGCATCGCTCTCCGCATGCGTGGCTGTATCATTAACTCTTGTTCCGAATCCAAGGAGGAGCTAGATAATTGATCTCCTTCTGAGCTGTCTGCCACACTCTCCTCCTCCCTGTCACTCATGTCTTCTTGGTCAGAGGAGCCTTCATCAGCAGATTCCACAGGAGCAAAACAGGCCTGCGGCATGTGGATGTCTCCCCCACATCCACATTCCTTAGGGCAGGAGCTGGGCCAGAGCTAACCACAACAGTCCGCTTGTGAGATTTTGGTTCCTGCACATGTGTAGAAACAAAACCACACTGGGATGTAAAGACGCATGTACGCAGGACACCCAAAGCTGTGTGTGCAACTCAACTTTTGCTACCAGTGTAGCATCCTTTATTGTTCCAGTATAAACCCATTACCACCCATGATGACAAACCTATGATGTGCAGAGCCATATTTGAGGGTACATGAGGCATTGCCCTGTGTCCACTGCAACACGCATTTGGACACTGGCCAGCTGATTTTCAGTCTTCCAGAGGATGGGGGGAGACCGTTTTCGCCCTCCCCAGGCTTTAGAAAAACCTTCGGAGCCTGTGGATGGAAAGAAAGCAAAGCCTTGGTCATCATCTACATGTGTGATGTAGGAAATGTGCAATGAAAAGAAACTAAACCTTGGCAAATGCATCATTATGATCCCAATTTCTTCTTTTCTTGATACAATGAGTTAATATTTCAGAGAGTGCAAAATCCATACTTCTCCTGTCCCTTTTCTTTTTGCCATAATTGTTTAACAGCCTATTTCCAGATGGCTGCAGATGTGTTTGCGCTGCAGGAGGCCAAACGATAAAGTAACAACACGATAGTTTGCAAGTTTTTCTCCTCCCTTCCTTTTAACACGGAAAAGAACAATAACTCTTTTGGAGACTCATCATTTTCTTTTTTCCTTTTTAAGTATTTAAAAAGTCTTTCTTTAAAAAAAATTTGCAGAAAAGCCTATTCCTTATGTTTAGGGATTTTGTCCCACAATTTTGGAAGTTTGTACAGGTAGTTTAATTTTTTTTAATTTTATTTAAATAATTTTAAATAATTTAATTTCCATTTTAATTTAATTTAATTTAACTGACTTCTATGCCACCCAATCCTGTAGGACTCAGTTTACTCAGTTTACAGCAATACAATGCACAATAAAATACAATAATAAAAAAGTCAAAATTAAATATAATTAAAATAATAAAAACCATAAAATCCCCCACAATCAAAAATCCAATCAACCAAACATATATACCTATCCTATTTGACTTATATGCCACCCAATTCCATGGGACTCAACTCATATTGAAAACTTATAATTCTCAACTTATTTTGTTAAGCAAGGTTTATGACTTTTCTTGGCCCAGTTTGTTAAGTGAATAACTGCAGCTGTTGACTTAGTATTTATTTTATTTATTATTTTATTAATCAGATTTGTATGCCGCCCCTCTCCGTAGACTCAGGGCGGCTAACAACAACAATAATAATACAATGTAAACAAATCTAATATTTAAGTTAATTTAAAAGACCCCAATTTAAGAAACCAATCATACATACTGACATACCATGCATATTTTTTTTTATAAGCCTAGGGGGAAGGGAAAGTCTCAATTCCCCCATGCCTGACGACAGAGGTGGGTTTTAAGGAGCTTACAAAAGACAAGGAGGGTGGGGGCAACTCTGATATTTGGGGGGAGTTGGTTCCAAAGGGTCGGGGCAGCCACAGAGAAGGCTCTCCTCCTGCCAAACGACAGTAAGTTGGTTGTTAAGTGAATCTGACTTCTTCATTGACCTTGCTTGTCCAAGCTGGAAGGGACCTTGGAGGTCTTCTAGTCCAACCCCCTGCTCAGGCAGGAGAACCTGTTACCATTTCAGACAAATGGTTGTTCAATCTCTTCTTTAAAAACTTCCAATTTTGGAGCATTTACAACTTCTGGCGGCAAGCAGTTCCACTGATTAATTGTTCTAACTGTCAGGAAATTTCTCCTTAGTTCTAGGTTGTTTCTCTCCTTGATTAGTTTCCACCCATAGCTTCTTGTTCTACCCTCAGGTACTTTGGAGAACAGGTTGCAGTTCATTGATGGGCTCCCACAGGTACGATCAGGTACGTAGAACCCCCCTTCTGAGCTCTGGGTATACTTTTCCTATCACATAAATGAGTTGAATGTGTATAATTTTAGAAGAGCTGTGCATGTGTTTGTGTGTACATACACATACAATTAATATAGTAGATAATATATATTTTTGCGTGCCTGTGTGTAATATGTATGTACACATATGGCATATATACATAGAATTAAAGAGTATATTTTGAATGTTCAGTAATAGTAAATAGCTAGGCAAATTGTGTCTCTTTGAGGTGAGGAGAGGCCAGGCATCCTAACCCTAACCCAAACCCTTGACGTGAGTGACATCTTTGATTCAAAAAGTTGGCCAGCCACATGACATTTAAGCCACCCCGTCACATGATCATCAAGCCACTCCCACCTGGCCACATAGCCAGCAAGCCACACCCACAAAATAAGCCACCCCATGAACTTTAAGCCACCCCGTCACATGATCCTCAAGCCGCTCCCACCTGGTCACATGGCCAGCAAACCACACCCACAAAATAAGCCACAGTTTGGTAGTAAAAATTTTTGCAGCCCTTCACTGGGTGTCCTTTTGTTCAGAAGATTACTGAAAGAGCAGTAGATCCTTGGAACAAACTTCCAGCAGACGTGGTTGGTAAATCCACAGTAACTGAATTTAAACATGCCTGGGATAAACATATATCCATCCTAAGATAAAATACAAAAAATAGTATAAGGGCAGACTAGATGGACCATGAGGTCTTTTTCTGCCATCAGTCTTCTATGTTTCTATATTTCTATTGGACTAGAAGACCTTCAAGGTCCTATTCTATTATTCTCATTTAGCAACAGAAAATTTACACTCAAAAACATCATCAAAAAAACACAAGAAAGAATGTTCCTTCTGCGCCAGCTCAGGAAGCTCAAACTGCCCAAGGAGCTGCTGATACAGTTCTACAGAGGAATCATTGAGTCTGTCATCTGCACCTCTATAACTGTCTGGTTTGGTGCTGCAACCCAACAGGACCGACACAGACTTCAGAGGACAATCAGAACTGCAGAAAAAACAATTGCTGCCAACCTGCCTTCCATGGAGGACCTGTATACTGCACGAGTCAAAAAGAGAGCGGGGAAAATATTTACTGACCCCTCACATCCTGGACACAAATTGTTTCAACTCCCACCCTCAAAACGTCGCTACAGAGCACTGCACACCAAGACAACTAGACACAAGAACAGTTTTTTCCGAACGCCATCACTCTACTAAACAAATAATTCCCTCAACACTGTCAGACTTTCTACTAAATCTGCACTTCTATTCTACTAGTTTTTCTCATCATTCCTTTCACCCATTTCCTCCCATGTTGACTGTATGACTTTAACTTGTTGCTTATATCCTAGGATTTTTATTAATATTGCTTCTTCATTGCTTATTTGACCCCTATGACAATCATTAAGTGTTGTACCACATGATTCTTGACAAATGTATATTTTATTTTATGTACGCTGAGAGCATGTGCACCAAGACAAATTCCTTGTGTGTCCAATCACACTTGGCCAATAAAATTCTATTCTATTCTGTTCAATGGTGGTCGTAAGCAAGGATTATCTGTATCAGGAGAAGGGGAAACCACATCACGTTCAGACTTACAAGATTCTGTTATTTCTCATTTCTCTCTGCAAATGCCAGCTCAGCGGAGGCAGCTCAGAACACAAGCTAATTAAATGGAGAAAGATTTGCAATGAGAAAGTTAATATACTAATTAAATAACAAGTATGTCAAGCAAATCTTACCTTTGGCTTCGTGGGCATCATGAGAATTAATTAGCAGTACAATCCGACTTTCTCCTGGTATAAAGTGGCACGATGTATGCAGTTTGATGACCGCGTCACTTTTTCTATGGCATTTTCCCTTTCTTTTCCCCCCAAAGAAACTTTCTTTTCATTTTTTTAAAAAAAGCAGGATTAAGGCTTAATGAGCAGACTTGACTGTGTCAGCTCTTGTTTGCAAAATTAAATTGGATGTGTGCCAACTTAAGAGCAGGAAGCCTGAATACAATGTGATGGGCAGTGACACTGTTCCGGGCATCTCGTGATTGTTAACCTATTTACCGTTTGGGGAGAAGAGAAGTGTCGGTATAAACTATGTTGTCCTCTCCTTTATTGTGCTATTTTAGGGTGAATTCAGGAGTGAAGATTAGGGGAGTGGAGGCTAAAACATATGAAGAACGGTTGCAGGAACTGGGTATGTCTAGTTTAATGAAAAGAAGGACCAGGGGAGACAGGATAGCAAGTGTTCCAATATCTCAGGGGTTGCCACAAGAAGGAGTCAACCTATTCTCCAAAGCACCTGAGGGTAGAACAAGAAGCAAAGGGTGGAAACTAAACAAGAAGAGAAGTAACTTAGAACTAAGGAGAAATTTCCTGACAGTCAGAACAGTTAATCAGTGGAACAGCTTGCCTCCAGAAGTTGTGAATGCTCCAACACTGGAAGTTTTTAAGAAGATGTTGGATAACCATTTGTCTGAAGTGGTATAGGGTTTCCTGCCTAAGCAGGGGGTTGGACTAGAAGACCTCCAAAGTCCCTTCCAACTCTGTTGTTGTTGTTGTTGTTGTTGTTGTTATTGTTATCATCATCATCATCATCATTATTAGTAGTAGTAGAAGTAGTGGTAGTAACTGAGGAAGTAGTTTCTATTGACTAATTTGCTCAGGGCATTTCACTTCATTATAGAATTAAGTCATTCATACAATTTGTCAGGCTGAAGCTATCGTTTTGAGTTAGAGACTTTGGCCTGCTGCAAGTAGAATAGTACTGTGGGAATTGGAGAAGTGTGGTTGCATGAGAGGGAAAGATACTATCCACAACAAATTCTTTCCAGAAGATTCAAAGTCATCCTTTGTTTTTTTTTTGGTTTATATATATATACATACAGTAGAACCTCGACATACGAGCTGCTCTACATACGAGGATTTCGAGATACGAGCTGGGAGGGGAGAGACATTTTCGTTCGACTCCCGAGCTCAAATTCGGGATACAAGCCAAGGCCTTTGGGTTTTCGGCTGGGGGGAGGGAGTTAGGAAGGTCCTCCTGTTCGCCTGTCATCCTGCATGCCTGTCAACCTTGTGTGCGCCGCAGAATGGGACAAGCCGGCGTTGCGCGCCCCGCCTCCCCCACCCTGGCTGCGGGCCGTCCGCGCCGCTGCTCCACTTGGTCGGTGGCTCCGGAGAAGCCAAGGACCCCCAGAGTGGGGCGGCAGGCGAGGCGACTGCCTCTCTGCTCGCCAAGTGCCGCGGGGGAGGAGGGAGAGAGAAGCAGGCGGGCAGCAGCCGCTTTCCTGCTTTCCTTCCTTCCCAACCGGCCTCTTGAGGGCGGCGGGGGCGGGTTCCTGGCCTCGGAGCTAGCGGGGGGGCAGCGGCCGGGTCCGGCTCCCGCCGCTGATGCAGTTGCAGAGCCACGTGAGGTGGCTACAGGAACAAAGCATCGCGCCCCCCTGACGGCGTTCGGCGGCTTCTGAAGAGGTGCTGGGTGAAAGAGGGTGGGCGGGCAGCGGTGGATGGTGAGAGGTGCCTCTTCGCATGCTCGATCTGCCGGAGAGCCGGAGAAGGGGGCGTCCGGACCCCCCCCCCAGCAGAAGCCAAGGACCCCCCCCCCAGCCGAGCCCGGTGCAGTCACCACCCGGTCCCTCTTGGCAAAGCTCGCCCCCAATCCCCGAGGTCCTTGGGCTGAGAACGCCCCCGCTGCAGATCGAGCGCACGAAGAGGCACCTCTCACCTTCCACCGCTGCCTGCCCACCCTCTTTCACCCAGCGCCGCTTCGGAAGCCGCCGAACGCCATCAGGGGGCGTGACGCTTTGTTCCCGCAGCCACCTCGCGTGGCTCTGCAACTGCATCAGCGGCGGGAGCCGGACCCGGCCGCCACCCCCCCCGCTAGCTGATTTTGATTTTTGGGCTTGCACGCATTAATTGCTTTTCCATTGATTCCTATGGGAAACAATGTTTCGACTTACGAGCTTTTCAACTTACGAGCCTCCTCCCGGCACAATTAAATTCGTAAGTCGAGGTATTACTCTGTGTGTGTGTGTGTGTGTGTGTATATATATATATATATATATACACACACACACACACACACACACAGAGAGAGTAATACCTCGACTTACGAATTATGATTCCGTCTGAGGCCCCTCAGGGAACGGCTGATCCTCTGTCGGCTTCCTGCTCAGAGGGGGAGGATGAGGAACAGGAGGTTCAGGCAGACGGGGAGGAGGAATCTCAGGCTGAGGGAGAGGGAGGACAGCCAGAGTCCCCCGAGAGGGAGCTCTCCCCAGCAAGCAGCCTGGATTCCTTAGATGAAAATGCACAAGCAATAATCGATCTCCAGCAGAGAAGAACAACACAACGAAGGGGACAATTAGCCAGGTACTTTCAGCACTAAAGAGGCAACAGCTGGGTTTGGGTGTGGTGCTCTCTGGAAAGGCTGAAAAGGCAGACCCACCCTTCCTGGCTTGTGGAGTATTATCTTTGGGAGTCCTGGGACCTGGCTGTGATCTTTGGCGTCTTGGAATTCTGGTTTGTGACTTTGAATACTGAAACCTTGGGGGGGGGAAAGTGTGGGTCTTATTCTCTACAGTGGTGGGTGTGCCAGCAAGAAGTCTGCTGTATTGTCTGGCCATCAGGACTCTGCTGTGAAGTCTCATAGCCTGCCTGTTGGGAAGAACAGGTTTTTCTCTGTGTTTATTTTTCAAACTATAAAGTGCTTTTGCTTTTACCAGCGTGTCTGGCTGCTTTTTCCAGTTGGTGTTGAAGTCTGGGGGCACCCAGACAGAACACACACACACACACACACACACACACACACACACACACACACACATATATATATATTTCCTCCACCATAAAATAAAACAATACATAATTACAAACATTACAACAATGCTTATAATCAAACATATGTAAAACTTTGCTTTTTCTTATTAACAATTCAAAAGTCATCCTTTGTTCAGCACCAGCCAGAAATATAGGGGAGGCTCATGGACATTGAGAGAATCGGAGTGGTCCATGTGATGAATTTGAGGGTGTGGGGATGGGTGGAGAACTGTGGGGAAAAGTATTTATTTGTTGATTGATTGGATTTGTATGCTGCCCCTCTCCAGGATGACTACAGTATCGGGATGACTACAGTTCATATCCAACGTGGCTCTGTCAATAAATTGGAACTTGGAAGAAGGCCAATGCTTGGACTCTGATTTATTTCTCGGATGTTATTTGGAATTGAATAGAACAGAACAGGACGGAACAGAACAGAACAGAATTCTTTATTGGCCAAGTGTGATTGGCCACACAAGGAATTTGTCTTTCGTGCAGATGCTCTCAGTGTACATAAAATAAAAGATACATTTGTCGAGAATCATGAGGCACAACACTTAACAATTGTCATAGGGGTCAAATAAGCAATGAGGAAACAATCAATATTAATAAAAATCTTAAAGATACAAGCAACAAGTTACAGTCATATAGTCATAAATGGGAGGAAATGGGTGATAGGAATGATGACAAAAAACTACTAGTAATAGCAGTGCAGACTTAGTTAATAGTTTGACAGTGTTGAGGGAATTATCTGTTTAGCAGAGTGATAGCGTTCAGGAAAAAAATTGTTCTTGTGTCTACTTGTCTTGGTGTGCAGTGCTCTGTAGCAACGTTTTGAGGGTAGGAGTTGAACACTGTCATAATTCATGAAAAGGGCTCATAAACAATTGAAACAAATCAGAAATATTGTATAGAGTCTCCTGCTTAAACACGGTATTGGACTAGAAGACCTTCAATGTTCCTTCTTAATCTGTTGAAGAACGATTGCAGGATTAGGGTTAGGCAAGTCTAGGGAAATCCTGGCAAAGAGATGGGGAAGAAAAGGAGATAGTGAACAGTTTTTTTTAATTTTCTTGGGCTCCAAGATCACCGAAGATGAGTATTACAGCCAAGAAATTAAAAGACACTTGATCCTGGGGAGGAAAGTCATGGCAAAGCTAGACAGGATACTAAAAAGCAGAGACATCACCTGCCAACAAAACTGTCTATAATCAAGGCTATGATTTTCCCAGTTGCGATTTATGGCAGTGAAAGTTGGACCATAAGGAAGATCGAGTGCCAACAGGTCAGTCCTAGAGGAGATCAACCCTGACTGCTGTTTAGAAGGCCAGATCCTGAAGATGAAACTCAAATGCTTTGTCCACCTAAGGAGAAGGAAGGACTCACTGGAGAAGAACATAATAATAATAATAATAATAATAATAATAATAATAATAATAATAATAATTTATTAGATTTGTATGCCGCCCTTCTCCGTGGACTGGAAAAGACTGAGGGCAAAAGAAGTAGGGGACGATAGAAAATGGGGTGGCTAGATGGAGTCACTGAAGCAGTAGGCATCAGCTTAAATGGACTCCAGAGGATGGTAGAAGACAGGAAGGCCATAAGGAACATTATCCATGGGGTTGCGATGGGTCAGACATGACTTTGCGACCAACAACAAGAAGAAGTCTCTGTTTTCAGCTGCCATGACCTCCTGTCTCCTGTTCCGGAAGCAAAAAACCACCAAAAATCAGCAAAATCTCACACACAAGAGCATCCTTGTTAGTCCATGGTACATACCGATATTGGGGATTGCCATGTATGTTAAACTACCTTTTTGTAGTTTGCATTTGTTACAGTTGTAATATCTCTTTAGGGACGTTGGCTGGCTAGCCATAAGAGGGCGCCAGCACTCTCTCCTGTTGATGACGCTGGATAGCTCATTCACCTTTTTGCCTTTTACCTTGAGAGTGGAGTATTTTTCTGCTTCGTGCTTCCTATGTGTGGTTTGTTGATTATTTCTGCTTTGTGCTTGTAGATACTGTATGTATATATGTAAATAATACTTGTTTAGCATACTAAGTCTGTGTCGTTACTGGCTGTATCACACATCCACACTCTCCCTTAATCTCTGCTCACCATATGTCGAAGGTCTCGTAGGCTAGCTGCACCGAGACATACCAACAATCCTCGCGTGAGATTTCGCTTCCTGCGCATGCACAGAAGCAAAATTTTGTGCGTGCACATGTGTTCATGCATTGGAGCGCAGAGATGTGTGCACATCTCCATTTTTGCCATTAGGATGCCGATCCCAGGCATACTGGCTGCAACCCACTACTGCGACCACCCTTCCCAACTCTCACAGTATATGGGACAACTGGTATAAATGGACCACTGCAAAAAAATATCTAACCTTTATTTTATAACCCAACAAATTCTCTTACCTCGCAACTGTTTTGAACTCAAAATATTATTGACTAATAAATTAATTTCAATACCGACACTTAAAATAAATAAACAAATAAATTGACAAATAAATAAACAAAAAAAATAAAATTAGATTCCGACAACATTACTCTTTTTACTTGTTTCTTAAACTCAATTAAACACGATAACAATATAATCCAACTAATTACCTTAATCAGAAGGACTGATTAAGGACAGAAGGAAAAGGGGGGACATGATCGAAACATTTAAATATGTTAAGGGGTTAAATAAGGTTCAGGAGGGAAGTGTTTTTAATAGGAAAGTGAACACAAGAACAAGGGGACACAATCTGAAGTTAGTTGGGGGAAAGATCAAAAGCAACATGAGAAAATATTATTTTACTGAAAGAGTAGTAGATCCTTGGAACAAACTTCCAGCAGACGTGATAGATAAATCCACAGTAACTGAATTTAAACATGCTTGGGATAAACATAGATCCATCCTAAGATAAAATACAGGAAATAGTATAAGGGCAGACTAGATGGACCATGAGGTCTTTTTCTGCCGTCAGACTTCTATGTTTCTATGTTTAATCCATACTAACTGAATCACAGCTTTTCTTTTTTCCAATACTTACATAAATATATTTTCTTTTCTTTTTCCTTTTTTTATTATTTTCATTACTGATATATCACTGACACACCCATTAACATATTATTACACCATGTCGTATCTCCTGATAACGTCTGTCATCTAGGCAGATTCTCCCTTTCTCCCTTCCTTATTATTTTACAAATACTTTATAAAATCGTAAACCCATCTTCCTAACTACCTTTCTATAAATATCTTTTAAACAATAAGATAAGATAGAAAAATGAAGTATTTATAGTAATAAGATATAAATTCTCGCAGCCAACCCACACTCAGTAAAAGACCTTGGAATACTAATATCAAATGACCTAAGTGCGAAAGTCCACTGCAACAATATCGCCAAGAAGGCTTCCAGAGTTGTTAACCTGATCCTACGTAGCTTCTGCTCCGGCAATCTCACACTACTCACAAGAGCCTACAAAACCTATGCCAGACCCATTCTCGAATACAGCTCATCTGTCTGGAACCCACACCACATCTCAGACATCAACACTCTCGAAAACGTCCAAAGGTACTTCACCAGAAGAGCCCTTCACTCCTCCACTCGAAACAGAATACCTTACGAAAATAGACTAACTATCCTGGATCTTGAAAGCTTAGAACTGCGACGCCTAAAACACGATTTAAGTATTGCCCACAAGATCATATGCTGCAACGTCCTTCCGGTCAACAACTACTTCAGCTTCAACAGCAACAACACAAGAGCACGCAACAGATTCAAACTTAACATCAACTGCTCCAAACTTGACTGTAAAAAATATGACTTTAACAATCGAGTTGTCGAAGCGTGGAACTCATTGCCAGACTCAGTGGTGTCAGCCCCCAGCCCCCAACATTTCTCCCTAAGACTCTCCACGATTGACCTCTCCAGGTTCCTAAGAGGCCAGTAAGGGGCGTACATAAGTGCACTGATGTGCCTATCGTCCCCTGTCCAATCTTCTTTCCTTATCTCATATCTCATACATTTTCTCTCCTTTCCTCCTACTTCTCTTCTTTCCTACTTTCTATCATTATATATATTACTTAATGTCTATTCTCTTTCATATGTATTGTATATTGGACAAAGAATAAATAAAAATAGAAAAAATGTGTACATTGAATTTTTGTTACAAAGTAAGATATATACGTCAAAATACAATATCATGTAATAATTATTCCTATCCCTTTTTTAATTTATGTACCCCATTTTCCCTTCCCCCATTTACCTTTTGTTAACCAATAAACTTTATTAAAAAACAAAAAAGAAACATTCCAAAAGAAAATAGCATAATGTGGCAGGCGAAGACCTCCAAGCATTCTGGCTTCAGCCTGACATTGTGAATACGGACGTACGTGTGCTTTGCTTGGAGTTTTTAAAAAGTAGATGATTTTGCATTCAATTAAGGCTGGTTTCCTTTGCCTTCCCCTTCTGTCTAGTCTATTGGTGCCCACAGAAGAAAACAGTAATAAATCATTTATATAACCAACTCCATCTTTTCTGCAGGGAAATAGAGTGAGGCAGACTGTCTCATAAATTGTTTAGGATATTCCAAGTCTCTAATGATCTAGCTTGATTTGTTTATTTACAACTTATTTTTTTTATTTAAAAAAGAATGCGGAGAGAGCTTAGTTTTATTATGACAGGGTGGACCACATATATTTTGCATTTGCAGAATCAAGTCCAAATTTGTTGTTTATATTGTTTTTTTTAAAAAAAATATTAGCGGGAATGTGTTATTTAAAGGGGAAAAAAACCAGTCAGGCCTTTAATCAGCAAGGATAATATTCAGTTTAGATTTATCCTTTTTTTTATACCCAATAGTTTATGCCCATGGTGGCGACACGCGGAGCCATATTGAAGGACACGTAAGGCCTTGCCCTTTGAAAGCTCCAGCACATGCATGCTGATTTTTGGTTTTGGGGAGGGCATTTCGCTCTTTTGACACTTCAGGGAAGCTTCCCCGAAGTCCCAGAGTGCAAAAAACAGCACAATGGGCAAACCAAAGTTTGGAAAAATGACTTCCGGTGTGCCCATTGTGCCTTTTTTTGCACTCCGGAGGGTTCAGGGAAGCTTCCTGAAGCCCCAGAGTGTGAAAAACAGCACAACGGGCAAACTGGAAATTCAGAAAATGCACTTCCGGTTTGCCCATTGTGCTGTTTTTTGCACTCCGGGGCTTGAAGAAGCTTCCCTGATCCCTCCGGAGTGCAAAAAACAGCACAACAGGAAAACCAGAAGTCTATTTTTCGGAACTTCCACTCTATAAAGCCTTAGTACTCCAATCAATTCTGGTCACCACACTATAAAAAAGATTTCGAGACTCTAGAACAGAGGTGGGCAATGAATTTTGCCCTGGGGCTGCATGATAAATTGGGATGGTTTTAGAGGGCCGGACTAATATAATTAACTCAGTTCTACCCTCTTCCTTGTTTTCTTTCTCCCAAATTAAACCCCCCCAACACACACACACACATACAAAGAGCGCAAACCTCCCCCTGTCCCTTATTTATTTATTTGCCCCTCCGCTCTCCTCCCACTCCTCCCTTCACTTCCTCACTCACGCTGCCCCTCCCCAGCAGCCCACCCCCCACTCTCGGCTGGCCCCACCCCCGCATTATCACAATAACACTCACTTATGACACAATAACACCCAATATGGCATGAAGTCGGCCACCCGTCTTCCTCCCCTCTGTGTCGGCCCGCCACTGCCTCCCCCCTCATCCCTCTTGCATCCTATCCTCTGGGCTGTTGTCCCCCCTATCTCAGCTGCCCAGCCTGTTCCAGCTGTGGTTGGGCTGCTGCTGCTGCCCTGAGCCTCAGCATCTTCCCCCTCCCAACCCGCTGCCTTTTTTCCAGCACTGCAGAGAGGAGACAGCCGTGAGCAAGGAGGGATTGTTGCTTTCCTGCAGCAAAACGGGACTAAAATGGGCGGCCCTGATTTGTCCTGTGACGGTGGGGCTCTAAGAGAGCCTTGTTGGTGGGTGCTCTTCTGTCCTGTTCATTCGAGGTGCTTGTTTTCCCCCCTCAACTCCTTGGCTTCCTCCTCCCGGAAACTGGTCACAGATAGCGGGAGGGCCGGTCACAGACAGGGGCGTGCAGATGTGGCTCAGGTCTGCTCTAGAAAGAGTGCAGAGAAGTGCAGCCAAGATGATTAGGGGACTGGAGACTAAAAAAATATGAAGAACAGTTGCAGAACTGAATGTGGCTAGTCTCGTGAAAAGAAGGACCAGGGGAGACATAATATCTGTAAACCATTGAACAATTTATTGGAACAAGTTATAGGCAACTGGAACTAGCAATACAACAACAACATGGCCATGCCTGGCAGCTATTTATATCCTTGCTGCCAGGCTGAGCCAACCAATCCTGTTTCAGTATTTTCCCGCCAAGGAAAACTGTCCTATAGACACAACAGCAGTCTTCCAATATTTGAGGGGCTGCTACAGAAAGGAGGGGATCAACCTATTATCCAAAGGACATGAAGGCCAGGCAAGGAATAATGGATAGAAACTGAAAAAGGAGTGATTCAATCTAGAAACAAGGAGAAATTTTCTGGCATTGAGAACAATCAATCAATGGAACAGAAGTTGCCTTTGGAAGTTGTAGGAGCTTCATCACTGGAGGCTTTCAAGAAGATCCTGAACTGCCATTTATCAGAAATGTTGTAGGACAGTGATGGCAAATCTTTGTTCCCTCGGGTGCTGAAAAAGGGTGCACGTGGTTTATCACGCATGCACAAGTGCCCACACCTGTTATGTATGGAAGGACCAACGACAGGAGATGCCTAGAGAGGCTCCATACAGGAAGTGTTATGAGAACAGGAAAGGGCACCGGGAGAGGGGCGGTAACCTAGCAACCGGGGAAAATAAGGGATTACCATTGGTTTGTTCCTCAGCCAGCTGGCAGTTAAATAGGGGAAACCCGAGGAGGTTTGACAGTTGAATACTGACTGTTGTATTAACGTTATGTTTATGCTGGAATAAAGCAGTTCAAGCAAAGCCACAATTACGTGTCCAAATCTGTACCAAGCCACTTCATTGGTGACGAGGATTTCCATGCAAGTATACAATCCAAGAAATTAAGTTAAATAAAAGGAAATGATGTGTACACAACTTAATTTTCCACCTTTCAACCCTAAGAGTGAAACATGGGATTCATACGTGGCCCGATTTGACTGTTTCCTTATTGCTAATGGGTTCACAGAAATCTCAGACGACAGGAAACGTGCATATTTTCTAGGGTTCTGTGGAGCCGAAATGTTCGAAACAGCAAGAGCCCTATTTGCCCCCACCCCAATACATGACATTCCATGGCAGAAGTTCTTAAATACCCTCCAGGAACATTATGCCCCAGCACCTTCCCGGTGTGCCAGGAGATATAAATTCTACCATCGTAATCAAACAGAAGGCGAATCAATAAATGATTTTGTAGCAGCTCTCCGATGCGCAGCATTATACTGCGAGTTTGACAACTTAGAAGATTATTTACTAGACCGACTTGTATTTGGTGTAAGAGACGGCCGTTTAAAACGCCGTTTATTGTCAATCAGAGACTTAACGTTCAAGACAGCTTTAACGGAGGCTAGGGCTTTCAAGCTCTCAATGCAGTCATTAGCAGAGATGGAAAGCACTGTAAATGCCACCACATTACTTCCTGATGTTAATACAAAACAAATTCCACAAGACATTGAAAGGTCTTTGGGGTTAGAAGAAGAAGAGGTCTGCAAATTAGCTGTTGCAAGAAACAAAGTCCAGCCAGTTGAGCGAGCTAGACGACCACCATCTCCATGCAGAGGGTGTGGAGGAGATCACTTTAGATCAAATTGCCCCTTTAAAGACTTTAATTGTTGGAGATGCGGAGGACGGGGCCATATAGCCAGAGCCTGTCAATTCCGCCGACAGCAACCTTCAACAGCCTCAAGCCAGAAGTATAATAGCTTTAGCGGAGGACGAGGGAACTACAAGGACTCGAATTACCGACGTCAATATTGCAACATAATATACACGCGTCCATCGCAGAGGTCTACGGTTGTCAGTGAAACTTCCTCATCATCCGAAAAGATTACAGTGGTTGTTCGCCTGGGCCACATGCCGTGCAACATGCAGGTTGACACGGGTTCGGCTTGCTCACTGGTGTCGTGGTCTACAGCTAAGCGGTGTTTTCCGAAATTGTCAAAAAACGGGTTGTTACCATGTCAATTGAATCTACAAGATTATCAAGGCCGCGCTATTCCAGTGATAGGAGAAGGACGTTTTGCTGTTCAGTTCAAAAAATTTAAGGGACAATTACCATTAATAGTGGTGGATGGGTCATTTTATAATCTATTGGGGTTGGATTGGTTCCAAGCATTGGGCCTAGAAGTAACGGGAATAAATATGGTAAGGGGGGCTTCTTCGTTCATGACCTTGGCCCAAGAATTTCCAGATGTGTTTGATGGGAAACTAGGCTGTTATAACGGTTCACCTATTTCTTTCAGCTTGGACCCAAAAGTGCCTGCACTATGCTTAAAGCCCTGCCGAGTATCTTTGGCACTCAGACCAAAGGTAGATGAGGAATTAGATAAGCTAATAGCCCAGGGAGTTTTAGAGCCAACAGATCAAGCTGTATGGGAAACTCCTGTCATAACTGTAGTAAAGGGGGATGGAGGAATTCATATACGTGGGGATTATAAATGTACCATAAACAAGGCATTAGCTCACCATTCTTATCCCCTTCCAGTAGTACAGCATCTTCTGCACTCACTGGGGAAGGGTAATTTGTATGCGAAGTTAGACCTATCGCAGGCCTACCAACAGCTTACGGTGGACCATGAAACTGCAGAAGCACAAGCTATAGTCACACATAGAGGGGTGTTTCGTTGCCGAAGGTTACAGTTTGGGGTATCAATAGCCCCGGGAATTTTCCAGGGATTCAAGGAGAGGCTTCTTTATGGATTGGAAGGGGTCGTGCCATACTTCGACGATGTCCTAGTATCCGCCTGCTCGGAGACGGAATTATTAGCAAGAGTTAAATCGGTCTTAACAAAATTTCAAGAGAAGGGGTTGAAGTTAAAATTGAGTAAGTGCATGTTGGGAGTTACTAAAGTAGAATTCTTAGGGTTTATAGTGGATGGACAAGGTATCCATCCTACCCCTGAGAAAACCAGAGCCATCAGGGAAGCCCCTACTCCTCAGTCTAAAGTGGAATTACAAGCTTTTTTAGGATTGCTAAATTTCTACGCTGTGTTCATTCCACACAAAGCATCAATAGCGGAACCGTTACATCGTTTATTAGATAGTAAGACACATTGGCACTGGGGACCCAGAGAAGAGGCCGCTTTTGTGGCCGTAAAAGATGTTCTGTCCTCCAATACTATATTGATTCAATATTCCCCAAAATTACCATTGATTTTGACTTGTGATGCCTCCCAGTTTGGAGTAGGAGCTGTGTTAAGTCATAGACTTCCAAATGGGTCGGAGGCCCCATTAGAGTATTTTTCTAGAACTCTTGCTAAGGCTGAGCAAAACTTCGGGCAAATAGACAAAGAAGCATTGGCCTTAGTGGCAGGGGTGCGAAGATTTCACGATTATTTGTACGGAAGAAAATTTGAACTTGTAACTGATCATCAACCCTTACTAGGAATTTTAGCAGGAAATCGCCAAAGTCCTGTAGTTCTGTCACCCCGCATGGCGAGATGGATTATATTCTTAGCAAACTATACTTACAGGTTGGTGTACCGGCCAGGAAAGCACATTGCCCATGCCGATGCGTTAAGTAGATGTCCTCTTCCAGATATCTTGGAAGACCCGGTGCCAGTGTCCTGTGTGTTAGCCATTGAGGAGAGTCCATTAGTTTTAGTCGCATCGGAGGTAGCGAAACAGACAAGCCATGACCCAACGTTGGCTATAGTAAGACAGTGGGTGCTCCGGGGGTGGCCTAAAAAGGAGCAAGCACCTGAATATTCCTGTTATTGGAGATGCTGTTCGGAATTATCAGTGGAAAAGGGCTCTTTATTAAGGGGGTCCAGAATAATTATTCCACCCTCTCTTAGGCGTCAAGTGCTAAGTCTTCTCCACAAGGGGCACCCCGGAATTGTAAGGATGAAAGGCCTGGCCCGAGACTACGTGTGGTGGCCGGGAATAGATCATGAGATAGAAGAGTGTGTAGAGGCATGTCTAAGGTGTCAAGAAAACAGGCCCTCACCTCCTAGAGCACCACCACTAGCATGGGAATCCCCTGCAGGCCCATGGGCTCGCCTCCATATTGATCTAGCTTGGCCTTTCCTGGGTCAAATTTTTTTAATAGTTGTGGATGCCCATTCAAAATGGTTGGAAGTGGTGCATTTACATTCTACCCAATCATTTGCAGTTATCAATGCGTTGAATGCATTGTTTGCAACCCACGGATACCCAGATATTGTGGTGTCAGATAACGGACCACAGTTCACATCGGTCCTATTTGAAAATTACTTAGCGGCTGCGGGAATTCGTCATGCCCTTAAGTCACCGTGGCACCTGGCTAGTAATGGACAGGCGGAGCGAATGGTACGGTCAGCGAAAGATTCACTTAAGAAACTTCCACAAGGGTCTTGGTCAAAGAAATTATCAGAGATGTTATTGGCCCAGCATTCCACTCCATGTGTGGCCACTCAAAAACCCCCAGTGGAGCTGCTAATGGGTCGAAAATTAAGAATAATTTTAGACAGGTTACACCCATGGTACAGAAACAATTCTCCGTGGCCGGAGGCTCCTCCTAGAAACTTGGAAGTAGGATCTCGGGTTTTTGCCCGAGCTTATGGGGAAGGTCCAACCTGAGTTCCGGCCACCATAGTGAAAGTGTCGGGTCCTCATTCTTATGAAGTTGAATTAGAGGATGGCAGGGTATGGCGTAGATACTTAGATCAGGTCCGTCTCCGCAAAGCAGAGAAACTCGTGGAAGATAATAGTTCCATTCCGCGAGAGGATAATGAAGTACGTTCGGAAATGGCAGGTCCAGGGGTCTTGGACAGTAACGTAGATACGCACCTTCCATCCCAGTTTACCGTTCCTTTAAGTGCAGAGCCAGAATTCCACGAACCTCCGCAAGGTCAGGTAGCAGGGGAAGACGGACTACGTCATTCGGGTAGAATAGTTCGGAAGCCAACCTACTTAAAGGATTATGTATGTTCCAGAGTAAGGGGGAGGAGTGTTATGTATGGAAGGACCAACGACAGGAGATGCCTAGAGAGGCTCCATACAGGAAGTGTTATGAGAACAGGAAAGGGCACCGGGAGAGGGGCGGTAACCTAGCAACCGGGGAAAATAAGGGATTACCATTGGTTCGTTCCTCAGCCAGCTGGCAGTTAAATAGGGGAAACCCGAGGAGGTTTGACAGTTGAATACTGACTGTTGTATTAACGTTATGTTTATGCTGGAATAAAGCAGTTCAAGCAAAGCCGCAATTACGTGTCCGAATCTGTACCAAGCCACTTCAACACCCATAACTCAATGCCTGGGGAGGGCAAAAACACATTCCCCCATCCCCTGGAGGCTGGAAACGGACTGTCTTCTGGTAGGCCCAGTAGGCTTGGGTTTTGCCCTCCTCAGGCTCCAAAGGCTTCCCTGGAGCTGAGAGAGGGCAAAAACACCCTGGAGAATCTCTGGAAGCCAAAAACCTCCCAGAGCCTCTGTGTGAGCCAAAAGTCAGCTGGCCAGCACACACATGAACGTTGGGACTGAGCTAGGGCAACGGCTCCATGTGCCACCTGTGGCACCCATGCCATAGGTTCGCCATCACTGTTGTAGGATCTCCTGCTTGGGCAGGGGTTGGACTAGATGACCTACAAGGTCCCTTCCAATTCTGATAATCTGTAAAGGAGTGTAACAAAGTCCAGAAGACACAGGATTCCTGACGAACTGTGATCAGATATTCTTCCACAATGGCCAAACCCACATGCTGCTATTTATAGCAGCAGCCCTAATTACTGGAGTCCCACCCAAATACAGGTGGCCTCCCTTATTTCCTGTAATATGTTCTTACTTGGTCTCTTCTACGCATAATTCTGCGCTTGCGTGGGTCTAAAACGTCATCATCTGAATCAATGGAAGGTAAGGGAGATTGACTGCCTGGGCTGTGTGCCAAGCCCTCCCCTGCAGAGTCACTCCCACCTTCTTCTTCGTCCAAGGAAACTAAACTCTGAACTGATTCTGTCAGCAATAACCCAGGCCTGTGACATGTTGAATTTTCCCCCGCATCTACCTCCCCATTCCCTGGGGCAGGAGCTGGGCCAGAGCCAACCACAACAAGTTTATATAGTACATAATGTATATTTTTTTGTGCCTATGTGTAATATACACATATGGCATATACACATAGAATTAAATAGTATATTTTGGATGTTCAGTAAATATAGAGAGAAATTATATCTCTTTGAGGCAAGGAGAGGCCAGGCACCCTAACCCAAATCCTTGACGTGAGTGACGTCAAGTTGGCCACCTTTAAGCCAGTCACATGACCTTTAAGCCACCCCCCAGTCACATGATCGTCAAGCCACTCCCACCTGGTCACATGGCCTGCAAGCCACCCAGAAAATAAGCCACGCCCACAGTGTGTAAAAAATTTTGTAGCCCTTCACTGCAACAATTGGACCCAGGAAATGTACATTCTACTGTCTCAGCAGCTTTGAACCAAGAGACTCTGAATACAGCTCTTTCTTTTTTTGTTCTATGGTTTTTTTCCCTGGGCCTACATAACCTTAAAAAAAAAGTTTTGTCGTTCTTTACTTTTTAAATTATGTGTTGTCCAGAGTTGTTTAGTGCTGGACACCCTCTGAATTTAATTAACCCAATAAATAAAATGATGGCTCCAAATATATCCAGGCAGTAAATCTTCATATTTCAAGTCAGTGCCAAGGAACCATCTCTAAGGATTCCCCATATTATCTCTTATGCTTTTCAGAGATGGGTTATTTTTCTTTCTAACATGATTCATCGCTATCTTATATTTATCTCCGAAGTTTAATTCTCAGGCTATGAGAAGGCCAATGCTTTTCGGGTGGCAGCAATGTTTTAAACCAGAGCTGGGTATTTCACAGCTGCTGGACCACATCTGGACCTTTGGCTGTCTCTATCTGCCTGCACGAGGTCAAACGGTAATTAGAAATTGAATGTAAATAAGTGTATGCTGTGGGATGCCACAACCACCATTTCCTAGAAGAATGAAATGTTTTATTTTTTTATTTTATTATTTTATTAATTGGATTTTCCGAAGACTCGGGGCGGCTTGTACATCAAAATCCAATTAATTAAAATTAAAATCTAAAAGCCTGAAAACCAATTAAAATACACTCTTACCCATTCAGTCAACAAACTCACCATACTTTCTTTCTTTCTTTCTTTCTTTCTTTCTTTCTTTCTTTCTTTCTTTCTTTCTTTCTTTACTTACTTACTTACTTACTTACTTACTTACTTACTTACTTACTTACTTACTTACTTACTTACTTACTTACTTACTTATTGGATTGTATGCCGCCCCTCTCCATAGACTCGGGGCGGCTAACAACAGTAATAAAAAACAGTATGTAAATTCAACACTAAAACAACTAAAAAACCCTTACTGTAAAACCAAACATACATACAAACAAACAAACATACCATGCATAAAATTGTAAAGGCCTAGAGAGAAAATGCATCTCAGTCCCCCCATGCCTGGCGGCAGAGGTGGGTTTTAAGGAGCTTACGAAAGGCGAGGAGGGTGGGGGCAATTCTAATCTCTGGGGGGAGTTGGTTCCAGAGGGCCGGGGCCGCCACAGAGAAGGCTCTTCCCCTGGGCCCCACCAAATGACATTGTTTTGTTGACGTGACCCGGAGAAGGCCCACTCTGTGGGACCTAACCGGTCGCTGGGATTCATGCGGCAGGGGGAGAATCTAATGACTCCAAGCCTGGAGGCATAGATGAGTCTTCAGACTCTTACGAAAGGTGAGGAGGATGGGGGCAGTACGAATCTCTGATGGGAGCTGATTATAAACGACCAGGGCCCTCACAGAGAAGGCTCTTCCCTTAGGTCCCGCCAAGCGACATTGTCTAGTTGACGGGACCTAGAGAAGGCTGACTCTATTGGACCTAACAGGTCACTTGGATTCATGTGGCAGGAGGCGGTCCTGTAAGTAATTTGGTCCCATGCCATGTTGAGAATTGGTCCCATGCCATGCCAAATAATCTGGTCCTATGCCATGACAATCATTAAGTGTTGTACCACATGATTCTTGACAAACGTATCTTTTTCTTTTATGTACACTGAGAGCATACGCACCAAGACAAATTCCTTGTGTGTCCAATCACACTTGGCCAATAAAGAATCCTATCCCATCCCATCCCATCCCATCCTATCCTATCCTACCCTACCCCACCCTACCCTACCCTACCCTACCCTACCCTATCCTATCCTATCCTATCCTATCCTATTCCTATGTAGGGCTTTATAGATCATAACCAACACTTTGAATTGAGTCTGGAAACCAATCGGCAGCCAATGCAGACCGTGCAGTGTTGGAGAGATATTTTGGAGTATTTTAAAGAATATTTTAAAAAGGCTAAAATATTTCCACCTAAAAGAGAAATAAAAAATTGTAAGGGAGACAGAAAGTTAGAGCCCCAGGTCCCTGCCCTCAACCGATATTTTGTGCCCATTGAGAAAGATTGGGCAATCTTATCTACAAAACAAAAGACCTTCAGCTCCAGGGTGGGTGAAAGGATTAAGACATGATCCTTCAGGACATACCGCATTTTTCAGAGTATAAGATGCACTGGAGTATAAGACTCACCTATTTTAGGAAAATAGGGTGGAGGGATCTGCCTACCAGCTATTCATCTGGCTAGCATCCTTAGTCTGGCCAGCTTCAGCACATTATTTTATCCCCTGGTTAGGACTTAAAAAAGCCTTATTCGGAGAGAGTAGCAGTGAAAAAAAGCCTGCAAAGACTTAGGGCTGGAAAAAACATTCTTTGGAGAGAGTAGCAATGAAAAAGATTGCAAGCTGGGAAGATCGTCAGCACCTTGTTAGGGCTGGCAAAAACGTTTTTTGGGGTGAGTAGCAATGAAAACAAAGCCTGCAAAGACTTAGGCTGAAAAAAAACATTCTTCAAAGGAGTTAGGGTTGGGGGAAAAAAGCTTCAAAAAAAGCTACGTTCAGAGTATTCAGAGGCTTTCCTAGAGCCTTGGGAGGACAAAAATGGTCCCATGCACCCTCACAGGCAGAAAATGCCCTCCCAGAGCCTCCGTGGAAGCCAAAAATCAGCTGTACAGCATGCCCATGTGCAATGGAGCTGAGTTAAGGCAATGGCTTGCATGCCATCAGATAGGTAGAGTGCTGTACTGCAGGCCACTGAAGCTGACTGTAGATCTGAAGGTCAGCGGTTCAAATCTCATCCCCGGCTCAAGGTTGACTCAGCCTTCCATCCTTTCGAGGTGGGCAAAATAAGGACCCAGATTGTGGGGGCAATATGCTGGCTCTGTTAAAAAGTGTTATTGCTAACATGTTGTAAGCCGCCCTGAGTCTAAGGAGAAGGGCGACATAAAAATAGAATAAATAAATAAATAAATAAATAAATAAATAAATGAATGAATGAATGAATGAATGAATGAACGAACGAACGAACGAACGAACGAACGAATGAACAAACAAACAAACAAACAAACAAAAAACTTATGCTTATACAAACTACTATCCTATACTTGTTTGACAAAGAAAGAAAGAAAGAAAGAAAGAAAGAAAGAAAGAAAGAAAGAAGAAAGAAACAAACAAACAAACAAACAAACAAACAAACAACCAGAAGCTGGCACATTAGAAATCTCTGCTGTCAATCTGGGATCCTTCGTTTTTCTTCTTTTATCCAATGTGTCTCATGTTAAACTGTGATTTGCCTTGGATGTTCATTTGGAACATAAAGGAGAGATGTAAAGCAAGCCAGCAAGCCAAAAAAAAAAAGAAAAAGAAAAAAAAAGATAAATCCCTCCAGGCTTGTATTAACAACATAGTCATAGTCATTCTTAGGAAATGTGGAAAATAAACCCAAACAATTGCTGATTGCAGCCAAGTACTTAGCTTTGAAGTACGTTTGCTTTCCCAGAAAAGAAGAAAGAAAAAGCAAAAAAGAAAAGACGAGTTGATTTGGTAAAGGGCGTCCTGGGGAGTTAAAAGATGTGAAGAAGAAAAAAACATTTCAATTTGTCTTCTGGGAAATGAGAAGCTTGTCACTGGCCATGCTGAATATGGTGTCTTTTTATGAAGAGTAAGGCCCAAAATTGAGATTGACGTGAGGTTATTCTTCCTAGTTCTTTATTGCTTCAGACCTAAGGCAGAATATTTGCAGACTGAAGATTTTACTATCTGCATCTGCAGTTCCCACTAAGGACTATTCAGGAGGGATGCCTCTTTCTGTCACACACAATATCTGAGCTAAGTTGCCTCTTCTGGATTGCATCCCTCTTGGGAATTCATCAACTAAATTCCATCACATCATATGTGAACTTCAAATCCCAGAATCCCTCAGTCTCCATATGTGGACTTCACGTTCAGGAAAAAAAATAATCAAGGAAACAGTTGTTCCACTAAAAAGAGAAGATGGCAAAGACGTAACGGACAACAGAGACAAAGCAGAGCTACTTAACACATTCTTTGCATCAGTCTTCACACAAAAGGAAAGTGCAGATCAACTAACTGGCAACACAACTGGGAAAAACAGAGTCAAATCGAAATTCAACATAAACCTTGAGGGATTCTGGGAGTTTAGGTCCACACTTCAGTTGAAATCTTGAGGGATTCTGGGAGTTGAAGTCTAACCTTATTTTGAAATCTTGAGGGAATCTGGGAGTTGAAGTCCAACCTTCAGTTGAAATCTTGAGGGATTCTGGGAGTTGAAGCCCACACTTCAGTTGAAATCCTGAGGGATTCTGGGAGTTGAGGTCCATACTTCAGTTGAAATCTTGAGGGATTCTGGGAGTTTAGGTCCACAGTTCAGTTGAAATCTTGAGGGATTCTGGGAGTTGAAGTCTAACCTTCATTTGAAATCTTGAGGGATTCTGGGAGTTGAAGTGCAACCTTCATTTGAAATCTTAAGGGATTCTAGGAAGTCCACACTTCAGTTGAAATCTTGAAGGATTATGGGAGTTGAAGTCCAACCTTCAGTTGAAATCTTGAAGGATTCTGGGAACTGAAGTCCAACCTTCAATTGAAATCTTGAGGGATTCTGGGAGTTGAAGTCCACGCATGGCGCTGTGGATTGTAGTGAGGAAGTGGATTCTCAAAAGCGCATGAAGAAAGCAAGGAATCCAATCCCATAACAAGATTTTTGAGTATAATTTTCTGGGAGACAGGAAAGAAGGAAACCCACAAAGACCTTTTAGTGTAATGAGTACTGGAGATAAATTGGCACGTTTTAAGATTAATTTGAATGTATTGAGACTCTTTCCTGATTCCTGACAGAGGAAGGTTTTCTCTGATTTTTGCATTCTCCATTGTTTGTTGGATTAATTATTTCATTTATAACCCACCTTTATTATTTTTATAAACAGTTCAAGGCAGCAAACATACCTCACACTCCTTCCTCTTCCTATTTCCCCACACAAACAACCATTTGAGGTGAGTCTAGCTTAGAAGGATTGTTACAAGCACTGATGATGTTATCTTGTTGGGTTATGAAACATTTGCAAGAAAAACCACCAAGTTTAGAGAGCACCAAAGAACCCACCATTCAACCCTGAGCTACAAATATTCTTCTTTAGAAGTTTCCCATCTCCAGACCGTTGTATTTTGACTTTTAACTTATTCCAATCTCTGTTTCTTTTTATTATTATTTTTTAAAATTTATTGCATTTGTCAAAATGTGTACAAGATAATAGGTATAATATAAATATAAACAAAAACAAATTTAGATATAGGTAAATTTGGACAATAGGGCAGTAGGAAAGGGATGGTAGGCACAATGGTGCGCTTATGCAGACCCCTTACAGACCTCTTAGGAATGGGGTAAGGTCAACTGTAGACAGTCTACGTTTTTGGGGTTTGGGGAAGAAACCACAGGTAGTGCATTCCAGGCATTGATCACTCTGTTGCTGAAGTCACATTTTCTGCAGTTGAGTTTCAAGCTGTTTACAATGAGTTTGAATCTATCTTGTGCATCTGTGTTGTTGCGGTTGCAGCTGCAGTATTCACCGATAAATAGGACAAATAGGACATTTTGGCATATGATGTGTTTGTTTGTTTGTTTGTTCGTTCATTCGTTCATTCATTCATTCATTCATTCATTCATTCATTCATTTATTTATTTATTAGAGTTGAAAGGGACCTTACAGGTCATCAAGTTCAACCCCCTGCCTGAGCAGGAAATCCTACAGCACCCCAGCCAAATGGCAGTCCAATCTCCTCTTGAAAGTGTCCAAAGTTGGGGAGTTCACAACCTCCCCTGGCAGGCCGTTCCACTGGTTGATTGCTCTCACTGTCAGGAAATTCTTTCTTATCTCCAGGTTGAATCTTTCCTTGGTCAGTTTCCAATCGTTGTTCCTCGTCCGGCCCTCTGGTGCCCTGGAAAACAGTGTGTCCCCCTCCTCTCTGTGGCAACCCCTCAAGTACCTGTATACAGCTATCATGTCCCCCCCCAACCCTTCTTTTTACTAGACTATCCATGCCCAGTTGCAGCAATCTTTCCTCGTATGACCTGGTCTCTAGTCCCCTTATCATTTTAGTTGCTCTTTTCTGTACCCTCTCTAGAGCCTCTATATCTTTTTTGAAGTGTGGCGACCAGAACTGGATGCAATACTCCAGGTGCGGTCTACATTTAGATCAGATCGAAGGCAACTTAAGTTATCTAAGCCCAACATTTCAACATTTCTCTGTTTTCATTTCAGTATTCTCTTCTGTTAGAAGCTGGACATCATTGTTAATGGCGAGTATTCTGAGCAGAGTCAGGTTACAAGCGATGTGCCACAAGGGTCTGTTCTGGGTCCTATTCTTTTTAATATGTTTGTGAGTGACATAGGGGAAGGTTTGGTAGGGAAGGTTTGCCTATTTGCCGATGACTCTAAAGTGTGCAATAGGGTTGATATTCCCAGAGGGGTCTGTAATATGGTAAATGATTTAGCTTTACTAGATAAATGGTCAAAGCAATGGAAACTGCAGTTTAATGTTTCCAAATGTAAAATAATGCACTTGGGGAAAAGGAATCCACAATCTGAGTATTGTATTGGCAGTTATGTGTTAGCAAAAACATCAGAAGAAAAGGATTTAGGGGTAGCGATTTCTGACAGTCTCAAAATGGGTGAACAGTGCAGTCAGGCGGTAGGGAAAGCAAGTAGAATGCTTGGCTGCATAGCTAGAGGTATAACAAGCAGCAAGAGAGAGATTGTGATCCCGCTATATAGAGTGCTGGTGAGACCACAGTTGGAATATTGTGTTCAGTTATGGAGACCTCACCTACAAAAAGATATTGACAAAATTGAACGGGTCCAAAGACGGGCTACAAGAATGGTGGAAGGTCTTAAGCATAAAACGTATCAGGAAATACTTAATGAACTCAATCTGTATAGTCTGGAGGACATAAGGAAAAGGGGGGACATGATCGAGACATTTAAATATGTTAAAGGGTTAAATAAGGTCCAGGAGGGAAGTGTTTTTAATAAGAAAGTGAACACAAGAACAAGGGGACACAATTTGAAGTTAGTTGGGGGAAAGATCAAAAGCAACATGAGAAAATATTATTTTACTGAAAGAGTAGTAGATCCTTGGAACAAACTTCCAGCAGATGTGGTAGATAAATCCACAGTAACTGAATTTAAACATGCCTGGGCTAAATATAGATCCATCCTAAGATAAAATACATAAAATAGTATAAGGGCAGACTAGATGGACCATGAGGTCTTTTTCTGTCGTCAGACTTCTATGTTTCTATGTTTCTATTACGAAGTAGAAAGGGTGTTTCCCCAGACTTGTTAAAATCCTAGATCTTTACTCAAACTCCTTTGAATAGCCGAAAAACTAACAAGGAATTTGAAACTCCTAAGTGTGCACACAAAGTGTCCGTAAGTGCAAAAATGTGCCTTCCATCCCCTGTCCTAATGTTTCTCTCTGACTAGCATCATGTATATAAACATTATTATATCTTTGCATACCACCAATACATACTTGGCAAAACAAATAATAAATAAATACAAATAAGTGAGATCCAACTTTATCCTCCCGAGTGAAGCTGGAAAAAAAATTCTTTTCCAGAAAGTTTGTTTCTGCAGGTGGAGAGGAAAGTAGCACCGGGATCCACTGAGTTTGCCTGGCACATAATTATCACAGCTCATCTTTATTAAACACTCTCTCTGTCCTTGTTTTGCTCTCTTTGCTGATAGATGCAACCTCAATACCGTTGCCATGGCTACGGAAACAGTAGCTGAGAAGATTTTGTTTGTTGTAAACAAACCCAGCTCCCCTTGCGGGAATTTGAGCTCAGAAATTCCCTTTCTTACTTTTCGTTCTAGCTCGTGAAAAAACAACAACGACGACGACAACAACACTGTAAATTCATTATCGTTAATTTCATCTCTCATCCGAAAGTTTTTCCCCAGGGCCCACAAAGATACAAACTCTCCTAGTATTTCAGCCAGATTGGATAAATTTATTTATTTTGCAAGCGAAAGTGGGAGAGGTGTATCTCTTTTTTCCCCACTTGTCACTGCTACCATCACCATTAGCCTGTCTGCATCCATATATCCATGAAAAGTAGCAGGAAAGTTTGGTCTATTTTTGCCTCCAAATGTGTCTTCTGACATTGGTATGGAAGCACGTCAATTTCCCTAGTTTTTGCTTAAGTGGTAAACGTCGGTTCAATTTTGCCACGATAGGCAGAGAAAATGATAGCTGTTTCTTCTTCCTCTTTGTTTTCCAGCAGAACACAAATTGGTTTTATTTGCAAACAGTCTTGTTTTGTTTATTTCTAAATCTCATCCTACTATTCCAGTGGGATGTTTGCTTTTTGTAATAACTTTATTAAATTTTAAACAAGAGAGATGTGAACTAGGAAAAACTAATAATTGGAAAAGGGAAAGGGAAAAAAGAAGAAGAAAGAAGGAGGAGGAGAAGAAGAAGAAGAGAAGGAGGAGGAGGAGGAGGAGGAGGAGGAGGAGGAAGAGCAAGAGGAAGGAGATGGAGAAGAAGAAGGAGAAGAAGGAAAAGAAGAAGAAGAAGAAGAGGAGGAGGAGGAGGAGGAGAAAGAAGAAAAAGAAATTAAGGAAGGAAAGAAAGATGAAAGGAAGGAGGGGAGAGAGGAGGTGGGAAGGAAAAGAGAAGGAAGGAAGGAAAGAAGGAAGGAACGAAGTTGAGAGAGAGGGAAGGAAAGAAGGGAGGGAGGGAAGGGAGGGAGAAAAGAAGGGAGGGAGGGAGGAAAGAAGTTAAATGAGTGGAAGGAAGGAAGGAGAGAAGGAAGAAAAAATAAATATAAAAAGCATTATAAATATAAAAACAGACTAAAATTACAAAAGTTAATTTTAAAATAAATACATGCACAGGAGGTAAATTTAGAAAACAGTTTGATTATTAAATATTAGCTAAACAGTCTAGTCTGTTTTTAGCTCATCAAACACATTCTCAGTTTTCACTGCAATTCCTAGGAATTAGGCCAATAAATCCCTATACATGGACAGACACCTGAGTTTTTAAGTAATACACCATGCTAAAGGAAGGCATCATACATATTTGAGGTTTGAAATAATATAAAACAAATAATATTTACATAAATTAGCCATTGAGATAGTGTGTGATGATGCAGCAGCTAACACAGGGTGTTGCATGCAAACTCTGCCAACGTCTAGACTTTGATCCTGGCTGGCTCAAGGTTGACTCATCCCTCTACCCTTCTGAGGTGGGTAAAACGAGGACCCAGATTGTAGGGGGCAATAGGATGACTCTGTAAGCCACTAAGAGAGGGCTATAAAAGCACCATGGAACAATATACAGTGATACCTTGTCCTACAAACTTAATTGGTTCCGGGACGAGGTTCTTAAGGTGAAATGTTTATAAGACGAAACAATGTTTCCCATAGGAATCAATGGAAAAGCGATTAATGCGTGCAAGCCCAAAATTCACCCCCTTTGCCAGCCGAAGCGCCCGTTTTTGTGCTGCTGGGATTTCCCTGAGGTTCCCCTCCATAGGAAACCCTACCTCCAGACTGCTGTGTTTTTGCGATGCTGCAGGGGAATCCCAGCAGGGGGATCCCAGCATCGCAAAAACGAGCGCTTCGCTGGCAATGGAAGTCTGGCGGTGGGGTTTCCATGGAAGGGAGCCTCAGGGGAATCCCAGCAGCGCAAAAACGGGTGCTTCGCTGGTAACAGAAGTCCTGAGGCAGGGCATCCCAGCAGCGGCGGTGGGTTTGTAAGGTGAAAATAGTTTGTAAGAAGAGGCAAAAAAATCTTAAACCCCGGGTTTGTATCTCGAAAAGTTTGTAAGACGAGGCATTTGTAAGATGAGATATCACTGTATTTCTAAATGCTATTGCTACTCTACTCTACTCTATTCAAATGCAGTACCGCAGGCTACTTCTGTTGAATGTGGGCTCTCTGCAATTTGGCAGTTCGAATCTCACCACCGGGTCCAGGTTGACTCAGCCTTCCATCCTTCCGAGGTGGGCAAAATGAGGACCCAGATTGTTGGGGGCAATAGGCTGACTCTGTTAACTTCTTAGAGAGGGCTGTTAAACACTGTGAAGCAGTACACAGTGTAAGTATTATTACAATTTCTCAATAAGTGAATCTCCTTAAACCAGCAATTCGGTCTTGCACAGATGAGATCTTGGAGATGCCCCAAAGGTGTTTTTTCAAGATGCAACTGGACTTTCTGGCTTTTCCTTGAAGATGTTCCATATCTCATCCAAGAAGCTTCTTCACCTCAGAGCTGAAGAAACTTCCTGGGAGCAAAATGTCTTCAAGGAAAAAAACCCAAAGAAAGCACCTTTGGTACAAGCATGACCTGGATGACTGAGAATCACCTTAGACATATTGGTGATAAGTTCTTTTTTTTCTGCAGAAATCCTTCAAGAGTTTTGTCATCTGAAGAACTGAGAACTTGTAAAATTGCTTCAGCTGTTCAGTGGCAAAGGATATATTTTTGGATGTTTTTGTTGTGTTATCCCAGAGCTCTGGTGTCTGGCTGTAAATACATTTTTGATTGATTGACTGCAATGGAGAGAGTTGGGTGGAAAAGAGATGCAAGGGGGGGGGCAGGGGAATGTCTAAAGGTGTTGTTTTTAGAGGTAGTATTCTACCAGTTCGTACCGGTTCAGGTGAACTGGTAATAGCAACCTGTGGGTAGGGTGAGGGTGGAGCCACACATTAGCCCTGGTGCTATACCAGTGAAGGGCTGCAAAAATGTTTACTACAACACTGTGGGCATGGCTTATTTTGTGGGTGTGACTTGCCAGCCATGTGACCAGATGGGAGTGGCTTGACAATCATGTGACTGAGGGGTGGTTTCAAGGTCATGTGACTGGCTTAAAGGTGGCCAACTTGACGTCACTCAGGTCAAAGGTTTGGGTTAGGGTGCCTGGCCTCTCCTCATCTCAAAGAGATGCAATTTCCCTCTCTATTTACTATTACTGAACATCCAAAATATACTATTTAATTCTATGTATATATGCCATATGGGTACATACATATTACACACAAGCAGACAAAAATATACATTATCTGCTATATAAACTGTATGTGGGTGTACACACACAAACCCCCCCCCCACACAGCTCTTCTAAAATTATACACATTCAACCTAATTTACTGTGATAGGAAAAACATACCCAGAGCCCAGAAGGGGAAAAAAGAAAAACATTCAATTTTTTTCTACTGGTTCTGTGTACATGATCGTACTCATAGGAGCCCATCCCTGTTATACCATCCTATTTAGGCTCATTTTGTAGCTGAGCGCAAGCATGCAACTTGTGTGTGAGCAAGGCTCATGTATGTATGGCCATGCACATGTATGGATGGGGCACATGCAAGCATACCAAGCATGCACACACAGACACACACACACACACATTTGTGAACTGGTAGGGAAGGTCAGTGCAGATGGGGGTTCCTGCTTTCCACCATTACCGTGTGGTTGAGTACGTGGCTCCGGGTGACCAGCGGTCATGGGTGTATTTCTGGAGGGAGTGAGATTTGGCTTCTGCACATGCACAGGAAGAAAAATCTCGTGAGAAGAGCTGCGGGCACACAAGATTGTAGCATTTTCTGTGCATGCGCGTAAGCAAAAGAATCGCTAAAAATCACCAAAATCTCGCTTGCATGTGTGTCTTCTCATAATACAGTAGTGCCTCATGATACGAACTCCTCGTCATATGAACTTTTCGAGATATGAACCCGGGGTTAGGAATTTTTTTGCCTCTTTTTACGAACTTTTTTCGCCTTACGAACCTGCCTTACGAACACTGAACCCGGATGTTCGGCAAAAATTCGGGTTCGGGAGGCCACCAAGAAGCGCCGCCGCCCGTCTGTCAGCTCCCGAAACAGCTGGGGGTCTTATTGGTGTTCTCCCGAAAGCCGAACACGGAGGTTCGGCAAAAGTTTGTGTTCGGCGTTCGTGTTCGGGAAGGATGCCTTTGTGACATCAAAGATCCGTCCTTGGAATTCCTTATTGGGATTTCCCACCTCCTTTTGAGCTTCTCGACCGGCCAACAGCTCCACGGCTCTTCTGCAAAGGTGACAGCTGGGCGGCGGCACTTCTCGGCATTCTCCCGAACCCGAACTTTTGCCGAACTTCCAGATTCAGCTTTCGGGAGAATGCCGAGAAGCGTAGGGCTGTTTCAAAAGGTGGCAGCTGGGCGGCGGCGCACAGTGGAGCGCCGTTTTTGCAATTTTCTTTTTTGCTTGCACACATTAATTGGTTTTACATTGTTTCCTATGGGAAACATTGTTTCGTCTTACGAACTTTTCACCTTACAAACCTCCTCCCGGAACCAATTAAGTTCATAAGATAAGGTATCACTGTATTTTGCTTCCTACACATGAACAGAAGCCAAATCTCACTCAGAGGTGTGTGCCTGCCGACTGATCACCCAGAGCTGTGTACGAAGCTCCATTTTTGCTACCAGTGTGATGGCATCAACCGCACCGGTAGCAACCCAATACTGGTTAAGTGAATACTTAACTTTCGCCAGACCCACCCTCGAATACAGCTCATCCGTTTGGAACCCATATTGCATCTCAGACATTAACACCCTTGAAAATGTCCCAAAGATACTTCACCAGAAGAGCCCTTCATTCCTCCTCTCGAAACAGAATACCCTACGAAAATAGACTAACAATCCTGGGCCTAGAAAGCCTACAACTAAGACGCTTTAAACAAGATCTAACTATTGCCCACAAGATCATATGCTGCAACGTCCTGCCTGTCAGTGAGTACTCCAGCTTCAACCACAACAACACAAGAGCACATAACAGATTTAAACTTAATGTTAACCGCTCCAAACTTGACTGTAAAAAATATGACTTGTCGAAGCATGGAACTCATTACCGGACTCCATAGTGTCATCCCCAAACCCCCAACACTTTACCCTTAGATTTATTTATTTATTATTTATTATTTATTTATTACTTAGATTTGTATGCCGACCCTCTCCGAAGACTCGATTATCCACAGTTGATCTATCCAGATTCCTAAGAGGTCATTAAGGGGCGAGTACAAGTGCACTAGAGTGCCGTCTGTCCCCTGTCCTATTGCTCTCCTATATCTTTTATACCTTTCTTCTATTCCTATATTTCTTCTTCTATTCTTTCATTGATATGTTCTATTCCTATACCTTCTTTTCTATTCTTTCTTAGATATATTTTACTATGAGCATCTCCTCTATAACCTTCATCATGTATTTTACTATGTGTATACCCACTAAAACCCTCATTGTGTATTGGACAAAATCAATCAATACATAATAAATAAATAAATGAATGAATGAATGAATGAATGAATAAATAAATAAATAAATAAATATTTTTGTTGTCTTCAAATCAGAATGAACCACTATTGATGCAATGTAAGTTTTTATGGTAAAGTGGAATAAAATATGTTTTAGTTAGAGGTAATGGGCAGCCAAAATTTTTGCTGCCACACTGTCGATGTGCCTTATTTTGTGGGTGTGGCTTAACGGTCATGTGACTGGGTAGCAATGGCTTGCCGGCCATGTGACCAGGTGGGAGTGGCTTGAACAATCATCATCGTTCAAGTGACTGTTAAGTCCTTGATTTACAACCTTACCAGTGTCGCTCTCTGGGGTGGCAATTTGCTTTGCGTTTCCCGTGCTCTCCTTCCTGGGTCTCTCCCCCCCCACCTCAGGCAGGTAGCGAGGCGAACAGGTGCTGTCAGAAGCATAAAGCTTACACCCACACTTTCTGCTTGCACCACAGGGGGGAGGTGGCCATGTGAGGCTGGAGGGGAGCCGGGCAGCAGAGAGGGAAACTTGTCCGAGGCCAGGAGGAAAAAAGAAGCGCAGACACAGCAGCAGCAGCGGGGGGAAAAAGGAGAGCTGAGCTGAGACCAGTAATCCAGGAAGTGATAGCCACCGATGAGAGCTGGAGCTGCACACACATCTTCATTTCTGCCGGTGGAACTGCGTTCCACACCGTCCTGCCTGCTGCCCACCCTGGGTATAATAATTGACAATGTTGTATGAATTTTACAGATTTTTTTTGTCTAGAAGAGTAATGAGAGATAAGAGCCTTCCTTGAAGGTTTAACATGGAAAAGAAAAAAATTATATATGTTTGAGTATTTGTTTTAGTGTTTGTAATTATTTATTTATTATTTATTAGATTTCTATGCCGCTCCTCTCCATAGACTCGGGGCGGCTCACAATACAATAAAAACAATTCCTGACAAATCTAATAATTTACAATTTAAAATTTAAAATAGTTAAAAAAAACCCCATTTTTAAGCAGACATACATACAAACATACCATACATAAATTATATAGGCCCGGGGGAGATATCTCAGTTCCCCCACGCCTGACGACAAAGGTGGGTTTTAAGGAGTTTGCGAAAGGCAAGGAGGGTAGGGGCAGTTCTAATCTCTGGGGGGAGCTGGTTCCAGAGAGTCAGGGCCGCCGCAGAGAAGGCTCTTCCCCTGGGGCCCGCCAACTGACATTGTTTAGTTGACGGGACCCAGAGAAGACACACTCTGTGGGACCTAATTATGTATTGTTTTAATTTTAAATACAGGAAATAGTATAAGGGCAGACTTGATGGATAATGAGGTCTTTTTCTGCTGTCAATCTTCTATGTTTCTACGGTGGAGAAAAATAAAAAAAATTATACCAGAAAAAAAAAAACCCAGAATGAACCATCATCATCAATTAGGTCCCCAATAGAAGAGAGTATATGTGGCTCAGGGTTAATTTGTTGGGTCTTTGATTATCTCTGTGCTCACTTATTTTCTTGCAGATACTTTATTAGCCAACTAGGTAACATCATCAGTGTGAAAAATATATCACGAGTTACTTTTTTCAAGGCTTTAATAGCTTCAAATGGTCACTAAACGAATGGATTTAAGTTGAAGGCTACCTATGTCAGATCCCAGCTAAAACTAGAGTGGGAAGAAGGAATTGTGGTTTCTCACACTCTGCACACTAAAATAGCGAAAGCCTCTTTCTGCCCTGTACCAATATCCAGGAGACAGAATGATTGCCTCCCCATCAATCATCGTAAGTGCAAGGAGGAGATAAAGTCATGGCATTATCACAAAATATGTGTCTCTCATAGAGATTGCAGAGATCATCCTTTTATGATCGTGCCAGAGGTATTTGACGTGCAATGTTAGAAAGCTGCAAGAGAAATTCTGACATCCGAGATGTGTTGCGAGCCCTGCTCAAATAGTGGCAGGTAATGAAAAAGAATTGTGCCATTTCTTTACTCTTATTGGGTATCAAACAATGGCAGGAAACAACTACTTAACCTTTGATTTCCATTGAAGTTATCAATAGTGTGGGATGGATGGATGCATCATTGGATGGATGGATGGATGGATGGAGGGATGGATGGAGGGATGGATACGGCTAGGTGGCTGGGTGGTGGGGTGACTGGACGGATGAGAGGATGGATGGATGGACAGACAGACAGACAAACAAACAAACAGACAGACATTAAAGGGTGGATGAATGGATGGATGGGTGGGTGGGTGGGAAGATACAAGGGATGGACAAAAAAATGGAAACACCTTGAAAAATCATCCAAATATCCAGATTTGTGAAGCTCCCTTCAAACAGTTTTTTGTGGAAACTAGGTTCTGTACGTGTCTATTGAGCTCTGCAGTGATTTTAGGAGCTGTGGACTTGTGATCCGCTCTAACAATTCACTTTAGAGTCTGACGGCCTCCTTCAGACAACTTCGACTTTCGACCAGACCTGTGTTTGGCTGAGGACGTTTTCCCTTCTCTTTCAAAGCAGTCATTACTTTTGAGACATGACCTCTTGAAATGCCAAACATTCGGGCACTTTCTGTTACACTAGCGCCTGCCATTCGAGCACCAACAATTTGGCTTCTTTGAAAGTCTGAGAGGTCTGCCATTTCTAGAAGGTTATAACCAATTTCCTTAAATTTCTGGAGTACTGCATCCAGTTCTGGTCACCACACTTCAAAAGAGACATTGAAACTCTGGAGAAGGTGCAGAAAAGAGCAACCAAAATGATTAGGGGACTTGAAACCAAGACTTACGAAGAGAGATTGCGGGAACTGGGCATGGATAGCCTAGAGAAAAGGAGGGCCAGAGGGGACATGAGAGCTGTATATATGTATATGAGGGGTTGCCACAGAGAGGAGGGGGGCCACTCTATTCTCCAGAGCACCAGAGGGCCGGACAAGGAACAACAGCTGGAAGCTGACCAAGGAGAGATTCAACCTAAAAGTAAAGAAGAACTTCCTGACGGTGAGAGCGATCAACCAGTGGAACAACCTGCCTGCAGAGGTTGATTGATTGATTGATTTTATTGGATTTGTATGCTTCCCCTCTCTATAGACTCGGGGTGGCTAACAACAGTAGTAAACAGCATATGACAATCCAATATAAACAGTTAAAAACTCCAATTGTAAAACCAACATACATACAGACATACCATGCATAAAATTGTAAAGGCCTAGGGGGAAAGAGTATCTCAATTCCCTCATGCCTGGCGGCAGAGGTGGGTTTTAAGAAGCTTACGAAAGGCAAGGAGGGTGGGAGCAATTCTAATCTCTGGGGGGAGTTGGTTCCAGAGGGTCGGGGCCGCCACAGAGAAGGCTCTTCCCCTGGGTCCCACCAAGCAACATTGTTTAGTTGACAGGACCCGGAGAAGACCCACTCTGTGGGACCTAACTGGTCACTGGGATTCGTGCAGCAGAAGGCGGTCCCTGAGATAGTCTGGTCCGGTGCCATGAAGGGCTTTATAGGTCCTAACCAACACTTTGAATTGTGACCGGAAACTGATCGGCAACCAGTGCAGACTGCGGAGTGTTGGTGTAACATGGGCTTGTGAACTCCCCAACTCTGGACATTTTCAAGAGGAGATTGGACTGCCATTTGGCTGGGGTGCTTTAGGATTCCTGCTCAGGCAGGGGGTTGGACTTGATGACCTGCAGGGTCCCTTTCAACTCTAACAATAAATAAATGAATGAATAATAGATGTATTAGACCCTAAAGAAGCTGCTGATAGACGGTGAGAGACTTGCTCAATGAAAAATTAGACACCAAATGTGCTTTCCCGAAGGGTAGCTGGGCTTTCTTTGTTTTTCCTTGAAGAGGTTAGGTTTATTGGATTTATATGCCGCCCCTCTCCGCAAACTCGGGGCGGCTTCTCATCCCCTGAAGAAGCGTCTTGGATAAAGGAGCCGGGGTGGTGCAGCAGTTAGAGTGCTGTACTGCAGGCCACTGAAGCTGACTGTAGATCTGAAGGTCAGCGGTTCAAACCTCATCACCGGCTCAAGGTTGACTCAGCCTTCCATCCTTCCGAGGTGGGTAAAATGAGGACCCGGATTGTGGGGGCAATAGGCTGGCTCTGTTAAAAAGTGCTATTGCTAACATGTTGTAAGCCGCCCTGAGTCTAAGGAGAAGGGCGGCATAAAATTGAATAAATAAATAAATAAATAAAGCGAAGCATCTTCAAGGAAAAACAAATTCCAGTTTTCTTTTGGAAAAAAAAAATTGCCACCTTTTTCCAGAATCCGGTGTTGCTGTTTTCGACACTGTCCTCATTCTCCTAATAGTTTCTCCCTGCACCGATGGTGTGACACAGGCTTAATTTTCTAAGAACTGGAATCAGAAAAGTGTCAAAGTGGCTGAGCATTTAGGATACCCGGGGAAAATGGTTGCCCTGGCAACAGCAAGCACATAAAAAAAAAAAAGTATTCAGAACAGACCCTGTTTCCCCTCTGTTTTAAGCTTCTGCTGATAGGAGAATCAAATCTAATTCAGGCCTTTTTTTATTGTTATTTTATTTAAGGTGAAACGTAGGGCAGGAATTTAAGCTAGTGCCTGTGGCATCCTGCCATCTAGAGGATCAAACAGGCAATTGCAGCAGCAAAGCTACTTTGAGGCAGGAAATCCTGGACTGAGCAGCAGTGCTTCTCAAATAGTGGGGCACGTCCAGTATCGGGTCCCTCACTGGTATGATTCACACTGTGCACCGGTAGTGAAAATGGAGCTGCATATGCAGCTCCTCGTCTCCGGCATGCGTGCATGCGCAACCCAGTGAGATTTTGCGTGCATGCTCATCTGTTTGGAACCCATATCGCATCTCAGACATTAACACCCTTGAAAACACCACAAAACACCACAAGGGTCTGTTCTGGGTCCTATTCTTTTTAATATGTTTGTGAGTGACATAGGGGAAGGTTTGGTAGGGAAGGTTTGCCTATTTGCCGATGACTCTAAAGTGTGCAATAGGGTTGATATTCCTGGAGGCGTCTGTAATATGGTAAATGATTTAGCTTTACTAGATAAATTGTCAAAGCAACGGAAACTGCAGTTTAATGTTTACAAATGTAAAATAATGCACTTGGGGAAAAGGAATCCTCAATCTGAGTATTGCATTGGCAGTTCTGTGTTAGCAAATACTTCAGAAGAAAAGGATTTAGGGGTAGTGATTTCTGACAGTCTCAAAATGGGTGAACAGTGCAGTCAGGCGGTAGGGAAAGCAAGTAGGATGCTTGGCTGCATAGCTAGAGGTATAACAAGCAGGAAGAGGGAGATTGTGATCCCGCTATATAGAGCGCTGGTGAGACCACATTTGGAATACTGTGTTCAGTTATGGAGACCTCACCTACAAAAAGATATTGACAAAATTGAACGGGTCCAAAGATGGGCTACAAGAATGGTGGAAGGTCTTAAGCATAAAACGTATCAGGAAAGACTTAATGAACTCAATCTGTATAGTCTGGAGCACTGATTTTCAACCTTTTTTGAGCCGCAGCACATTTTTTACATTTACGAAACCCAGGGGCACATTGAGCGGTGCAGGGGGAGGGGCTAAAAAAGTTTGGACAAAAAAGTTCTCTCTCTCTCTTCCTCACTTTCGCTCTATTTCTCTCTCCCTCTTTCTCTCCCTTCCTTCCTCTTTCTTTCTTTCTCTCTCTCCATCACTCTTTCTTTCTCTTCCTTCCCTCTTCTCTTTTTTGCTCTCTGTCTCTCTCTCCCTACCTCCCTCTATGTCTTCCTCTCTCTCTCCTTCCCTCCCTCTCTTTCTCTCTCTCTTGCTTTCTTTCTCTCTCTTGCTCACTTTCTCTTGTTCTCTTTCTCTTCTCTTTCTCTCTCTCTCGCTCTTTCTCTCTTTTGCTTGCTTTCTCTCTCTGAGCTTCGCGGCACACCTAACCATGTCTCACGGCACGCTAGTGTGCCGCGGCACACTGGTTGAAAAACACTGGTCTGGAGGACAGAAGGAAAAGGGGGGACATGATCGAAACATTTAAATATATTAAAGGGTTAAATAAGGTCCAGGAGGGAAGTGTTTTTAATAGGAAAGTGAACACAAGAACAAGGGGACACAATCTGAAGTTAGTTGGGGGAAAGATCAAAAGCAACATGAGAAAATATTATTTTACTGAAAGAGTAGTAGATCCTTGGAACAAACTTCCAGCAGACGTGGTTGGTAAATCCACAGTAACTGAATTTAAACATGCCTGGGACAAACACATATCCATCCTAAGATAAAATACATAAAATAGTATAAGGGCAGACTAGATGGACCAGGAGGTCTTTTTCTGCCGTCAGACTTCTATGTTTCTATGTTTCTATGAAAATGTCCAAAGGTACTTCACCAGAAGAGCCCTTCACTACTCCACTTGAAATAGAATACCCTACGAGACTAGACTTTCAATCCTGGGCCTAGAAAGTTTAGAACTAAGACGCCTTAAACAAGATCTAAGTTTTGCCCACAAGATCATATGCTGCAACGTCCTGCCTGTCGGCGACTACTTCAGCTTCAACCACAACAACATAAGAGCACACAACAGATTTAAACTTAATATTAACCGCTCCAAACTTGACTGTAAAAAATATGACTTCAGTAACTGAGTTGTCGAAGCGTGGAACTCATTACCGGACTCCATAGTGTCATCCCCAAACCCCCAACACTTTACCCTTAGATTATCTACGGTTGACCTATCCAGATTCCTAAGAGGTCAGTAAGGGGCGAGTACAAGTGCACTAGCGTGCCTTCCGTCCCCTGTCCTATTGCTCTCCTATATCTCCTATACCTTTCTTCTATTCCTATATCTCTTCTTCTATTCTTTCATTGATATGTTCTATTACTTCATCTTCTTTTCTATTATTTCTTAGATATATTTTACTATGAGTATCTCCTCTATAACCTTCATCATGTATTTTATTATGTATATATAGATATATACCCACTAAAACCCTCATTGTGTATTGGACAAAATAAATAAATAAATTAAAATAAAATAAATGCGAGATTTTGGCAATTTTTTGCTTCTGCGCATGCCGAAAAGTTCCCACAGTTTTCACCTAAGTAAAAGTTTTTCCCCTTTCCTCAATCAATCACATGGTCCAATCAAGGACCTTCTACCGCCTTCTACTGCACGAATCCCAGCGGCCAATAAGGTCCCACAGAGTTGGCCTTCTCCGGGTCTCATCGACCAAACAATGTCGTTTGGCAGGCCCCAGGGGAAGAGCCTTCTCTGTGGCGGCCCCGGCTCTCTGGAATCAACTCCCTACGGAGATTAGAATGCCCCCCACCCTCCTTGTCTTTCACAAATTACTCAAGACCCACCTTTATCGCCAGGCATGGGGGGACTGAGACATCCTCCCCCAGGCTTTTATATTTTATGTTTGGTATGTATGTGTTGTATGGTTTTAATTGCTGGGGTTTTATATATGTTTTATTTTTAATATTAAATTTGTTTCACTGTTATATTGTTTTCATTATTGTTGTGAGCCGCCCCGAGTCTTCGGAGAGGGGCGGCATACAAATCTAATAAATAATAAAAATAATAATAATAAGGTGCTTGGAAACCTCCCACCTCCTCTCTCCAGCCACTTGTGGGAATGTCCTTGATTCTCGAGGGAAACTATTTTGCTTTGGCTACAAAACCCCAGCTATGTCTATTCCTTCCTCCCTACCCCTCCGCACCATTGTCAGGCCAGCTTCAGAGTTGACGCATTCAGTCTTCTCCCGACCACCCCAAAGTTATCCAGTTAGCTTTCGTGCCTAAGGCAGACCTATAACTCATACTCTCCTGGTTTCTAGGCTGGCACCTTGGCTAATCAATCCCAACACCGCCCAACTTCTTTTTTTTTAAAAAAAGATATTTTTATTATTTTCAAAATAATAAGACATTACAAGACAAACAAACATAAAATAAACAAAACATAACACCTAACATAAAAGGAGCTACAATTGCTCCGCTCAGTATAGAAGTCTTCTTAATACAGAAAGGAAAAGTTGATTATAATTTAGATCTGTTCAGAAAAGTAAACCTCTCTATAAAAGTTCTTTATATAATCTATTCAGAGTTTTATAAAACTTGGCAAAAGGTTTACAGTTGGTGGAATAAAAGAAATGCTTAATGATGTTGAAGTATAGAGTTTTTTTTTAAAAAAAACATTTTTATTGTTTTTCAAAAAGACAGACCAAGACATACAACATTAAACATTTAAGGAGCTACCATTGCTCCGCTTGTCGTAGAAGTCTAACTAGTACAGAAATATAAAAAACCCTAACGGTTATCAGATCAATACAGAAGTGTCACACGTGTAAATTACCTTCTTATTGAATTTAACTCTATGTTTTTAATATTGAACCTATTAGTTAAATTTCTTATCTTTTAAAATATTATATACTTATACAAAGAGGGAAAAAAAGTATTAGTAATACAGAAAAAAGAGAAAATAAACACTTTTAAGTTGATTATACTATATACTATTTCATTCTATCTTATAATTCTTCAAATAGTTATATATTCTTCTGTGTTTAATTATTAATACTATTTTTAAAATTCCACCAATCATATACTTTGTCCCACATTTTGTAAAAGTCAATGAAGTATAGAGTTTTAATAGTTAAATGTATTAGATATAGAATAGATTATATAACACCGTCCAACTTCTAACTAATAATTTATTATGGTACTAAGGACTAATTATTTCTAACTGAGCCAAAAGAAAGGCCACCTAGAGGATCAAACATGCAACTGCAGCAGCAAAGCTAATTTCTCTAAGGGGTCAACTACCATATATCCAGTCAAAGTGCTTTGTAAGGGAACCGGGCAGAGGGAGATTATAATAAGGCTATGGAGACCACAGAATGAAGCGCCATTTCATTTGTGGTGAGTTGCAAGGGAAGAGCCTGTATTTATATAGGGGGTTTTTATATTGCTTTTGTTGTTGTTGTTGTTCTTTCATATTGGTTTTTTAATTATTGCGAGCTGTCCAGAGTCATGGATTGAAGAAGGGCAGCTATATAAATTGAAATGATCCATCAAGTCAGTGAAGCCTTGCGGTGCTACAGCTCTGACAAGCTAAGTTGAGCTATGTCTCCCCAGATGCGCTGGTGTTTTGCAAGTTAGAAACAGGGGTCCACAGGAGTAGCACAAAATCAGAACATCTATGGGATTTTGCTTTGCTTTGAAAAGTTCTGGAAATTAACAGAAGGCTCCTGTGTGAGAACAAAGTTAGTCAAGTCATGTCGAGTTGAGTTGAGTTGAGTTGAGTTGAGTTGAGTGGAGTCGAATAGAATAGAACAGAACAGAACAGAACAGAATAGAAAAGAATAGAATAGAATAGAATAGAATAGAGAGAGGCCTTGGAGGTCTCCAAGTCCAACCCCTTGCATGGGCAGAAAACCCTACACCACTTCAGATGTTATCTAACATCTTCTTAAAAACTTCCAGTGTTGGAGCATTCACAACTTCTGGAGGCAAGCTGTTCCACTGATTAATTGTTCTAACTGTCAGTAAATTTCCCTTTAGTTTTACATTGCTTCTCTCCTTGTTCATCTTCTACCCATTGCTTCTTGTTCTACCCTCAGGAGCTTTGGAGAATAGGTTGACTCCCTCTTCTTTGTGGCAAAGAAGATATTGGAAGACCGCTATCATGTCTCCCCTGGTCCTTCTTTTCATTAAACTAGCCATGCCCAGTTCCTGCAACTGTTCATATGTTTTAACCTCCAGTCCCCTAATCCTCTTTGTTGCTCTTCTCTGCACTCTTTCTAAAATCTCAACGTCCCTTTTAAAAAAAAAAAAAGTTGTGGTGACCAAAATTGGATACAGAATTCCATGCATGGTCGTATTAAGGCTTGGCAAAGCAGTAGACAGAGATTAAAGTGGTAGAAAGATTTATAGATAGAGATCTAGCCCAACTTTGAATGACATGTCAGGTGACCTTCGGCAAACAAAAAAAGAATAGGACCAGATTAAAAGATTTAATAAGTAGTTGGGCATGAAGATTGAATTAACTGAGTATCAACAGCATTACTTCGGATTAATGTAACGGCTAAATTTAACACAGTGATTTACAGGGATTCACATCCTTTCACATCTCATTTGATTCATACATTTAAAATAAATTAAATAGCATGACAGACAGGGAAATAAACCCCCCTCTTTCTCTCTTATGCCCATGAATTTCATAAACATGAAATTGATCCCGCTATATAGAGCGCTGGTAAGACCACATTTGGAATACTGTGTTCAGTTCTGGAGACCTCACCTACAAAAAGATATTGACAAAATTGAACGGGTCCAAAGACGGGCTACAAGAATGGTGGAAGGTCTTAAGCACAAAACGTATCAGGAAAGACTTCATGAACTCAATCTGCATAGTCTGGAGGACAGAAGGGAAAGGGGGGGACATGATAGAGACATTTAAATATGTTAAAGGGTTAAATAAGGTCCAGAAGGGAAGTGTTTTTAATAGGAAAGTGAACACAAGAACAAGGGGACACAATCTGAAGTTAGTTGGGGGAAAGATCAAAAGCAACGTGAGAAAATATTATTTTACTGAAAGAGTAGTAGATGCTTGGAACAAACTTCCAGCAGACGTGGTTGGTAAATCCACAGTAACTGAATTTAAACATGCCTGGGATAAACATAGATCCATCCTAAGATAAAATACAGAAAATAGTACAAGGGCAGACTAGATGGATCATGAGGTCTTTTTCTGCCGTCAGTCTTCTATGTTTCTAAACAGGGGAGGTTATGGCCTTAGTGGACAACGATAAATGATGAGCTACCAAAATTTTGCTATCATGTGTGCGTGGCTTATGCATTTTGTTTCAACATCTTTCAGTGCAAATTGGGTGCTCTGGGGTGGAGCTCCAAATTTTGCTACCGGAACTGCGTTCCTGACCATTCCCGTAGAAGCCCATCACTGACAAAGATACATGGTTGAATGCAACAGTAGGTTCTAAAACCCTTTGCTACCAGTTCACGTGCACACAATGCTTCATTGCATGCACAGAAACATCCCTGGTGGGTGGGTGGAGCTAGTTTTTAATGTCTAAGGCAGGACTAGAACTCACCATCTCCTGGTAATTGGCTCAAAGTCCTTGAACTCGCTATTATGGCCAAGGTGGGGCTAGAACTCATGGTCTGCTGGTTTCAAACTTGGTGCCTCTAGATCCAATCTACATTCTTTTGGGTGCTTTCATTCTGATGATTTAATTTGCCCTTTAAAATCAAACTCCTGAGCCTTAGCTCAAATTCATTGGAAGGACCAATGCTCTTGAGATCCATTTTGGTATCCGTTCTTACCCTTTTCATTGTGTTGAAACAAGTATTTGCAACATCCATGCCAAACCACTGAGGAATTAAGAGAAAGTTCTGCAGGCTAACCCAGATTTTTTTTTTTTTTAAATATCTCTCTTTGTTAAAGATGTCTACTTCATAAAGACTTAATTTGAGACCGGTCCAGCTCTGCTTGCTAATGGAAATTGAGTATGACAGACAGGAATCTCCTGGAATCTCTGAGCTTTCCCCACAATCTTCATAGATCTGGAATCAGCAGGAATACAAGTTTAAGATAATAATAATAATAATAATAATAATAATAATAATAATAATAATAATAATAAAAAGAAAGTATGGATCATCGACATCACAATCCCAGGAGACAGCAGAATTCAGGAGAAGCAGCTAGAGAAATTAGTGAAATACGAAGATCTAAAAATAGAGCTGCAACGACTCTGGCATAAGCCAGTGAAAGTGGTCCCAGTGGTACGTGGCACGCTGGGTGCAGTACCAAAGGATCTCAGTGGACATTTGAAAACCATCAGAATTGACAAAATCTCCATCTGTCAATTGCAAAAGGCCGCTTTACTGGGATCGGCAAACATAATTCGCCTCTACATCATGCAGTCCTAGGTGCTTGGGAAGCTCCTGACTGGTGATGAAATATGCAATCCAGCATAGTGATCTCGTTTGCTGTGTTGTACTGACATAATAATAATAATAATAATAATAATAATAATAATAATAATAATAATAATAATAATTTATTAGATTTGTATGCCGACCCTCTCCGAAGACTCGGGGCAGCTCACAACAGTAATAAAAACAGTATAACAATGGAACAAATGTAATAATAAAAATTATATAAAACCCCCCAACTGTTAAAAACCATACAGCACATACATACCAAACATAAAATATAAGAAAGCCTGAGGGAGATGTCTTAGTACCCCCATGCCTGGCGATATAGGTGGGTCTTGAGTAACTTGCAAAAGACAAGGAGGGTGGGGGATGTTCTAATCTCTGGGGGGAGTTGATTCCAGAGGGTGGGGCCGCCACAGAGAAGGCTCTTCCCTTGGGGGCCGCCAAAAAACATTGTTTGGTCGATGGGACCCGGAGAAGGCCAACTCTGTGGGACCTTATCGGCCGCTGGGATTCGTGCGGTAGAAGGCGGTTCCGGAGGTATTCTGGTCCAATGCCAGATCTGGTCAGAGCTGTTTTTCTGTATTTGAAATGCAAAGCTGAACAGACATATGAATCTTGTCCTTCTGAGGTCCAACAAAACTATATGCATGTGTGTGTATGTATGTATATATCTACCCTGTTTTCCCAAAAATAAGTCACCCCCGAAAGTAAGACATAGGATACGTTTCGTTTCGTAGCATTCCCGAACAGAACATATATAACATATATTTGAAGAAAGTATGATTGTTGTACATGGAAATAATGGTATGAAAGTAGTAAGAAATTCATGATAGGATTCAGTTTGTCTGGTTATGCTGGTTTGGGATGACAACTACTGTACAGTATATAATAAATTTTCATTTTTTTTCTTCAGCAATAAATGTGAATTCTTCATTGGGAAAAAAAAAGACATCCCCTGAAAATAAGACGTAGCACATCTTTGGGAGCAAAAATTAATATAAGGTGCTGTCTTATTTTCGAGGAAACACGGTATATATATCTCTCTATCATCTCTACGAGTCTATGGAGGGGGCGGCATACAAATCCAATAAATAATAATCTTGAGGGATTCTGGGAATTGAAGTCCAACCTTCAATTGAAATCTTGAGGGATTCTGGGAGTTGAAGTCCACGCATGGCGCTGTGGATTGTAGTGAGGAAGTGGATTCTCAAAAGCGCATGAAGAAAGCAAGGAATCCAATCCCATAACAAGATTTTTGAGTATAATTTTCTGGGAGACAGGAAAGAAGGAAACCCACAAAGACCTTTTAGTGTAGTGAGTACTGGAGATAAATTGGCACGTTTTAAGATTAATTTGAATGTATTGAGACTCTTTCCTGATTCCTGACAGAGGAAGGTTTTCTCTGATTTTTGCATTCTCCATTGTTTGTTGGATTAATTATTTCATTTATAACCCACCTTTATTATTTTTATAAACAGTTCAAGGCAGCAAACATACCTCACACTCCTTCCTCTTCCTATTTCCCCACACAAACAACCATTTGAGGTGAGTCTAGCTTAGAAGGATTGTTACAAGCACTGATGATGTTATCTTGTTGGGTTATGAAACATTTGCAAGAAAAACCACCAAGTTTAGAGAGCACCAAAGAACCCACCATTCAACCCTGAGCTACAAATATTCTTCTTTAGAAGTTTCCCATCTCCAGACCGTTGTATTCTGACTTTTAACTTATTTCAATCTCTGTTTCTTTTTATTATTATTTTTTAAAATTTATTGTATTTGTCAAAATGTGTACAAGATAATAGGTATAATATAAATATAAACAAAAACAAATTAAGATATAGGTAAATTTGGACAATAGGGCAGTAGGAAAGGGATGGTAGGCACAATGGTGCGCTTATGCAGACCCCTTACAGACCTCTTAGGAATGGGGTAAGGTCAACTGTAGTCATTCTACGTTTTTGGGGTTTGGGGAAGAAACCACAGGTAGTGCATTCCAGGCATTGATCACTCTGTTGCTGAAGTCACATTTTCTGCAGTTGAGTTTCAAGCTGTTTACAATGAGTTTGAATCTATCTTGTGCATCTGTGTTGTTGCGGTTGAAGCTGCAGTATTCACCGATAAATAGGACAAATAGGACATTTTGGCATATGATGTGTTTGTTTGTTTGTTTGTTTGTTTGTTTGTTTGTTTATTTATTTATTTATTTATTTATTTATTTATTTATTTATTTATTTATTTATTTATTTATTTATTTACTTATTTATTTATTTATTTATTTATTTATTTATTTATTTAATTAATTTGTATGCCGCCCCTCTCCGTAGATCGGGGGGCTTTCCTGAAGCCTGGGGAGAGCAAAAATGGTTTAAAAGAAGGATGAAAAGCAGCTGGGGTGCACTGGAGCTGACACAGGGCAACACCTCATGTGATATGGTTTTGCGTGCCACCTGGCCAGTGAAGGGCTACCAAACTTTTTACTACCACACTGTGGGCATGGCTTATGCAGGACGCCCTGCATTTTCTTTCAACATCTTTCAGCGCAAATTGGGTGCTCTGGGGTGAAGTTCCATTTTTGCTACGCCACTGTGTCCCCCCCCCAAATCCAGGCAGTAGCCCACCCCTGCACCTGGCTAAACCAAGGGCACAGATATTGAATACCTGGGACGTGACTCAAGAAAATAAATTGTAAAGTGAGGCAAAACTCAGCAGCATAAATTTGTAGCTCAAATTGTGGTCGCAAGCACTGTTACCTCTAAGCTTCCTCTAAGAGAAAGAGAGAACAAGAGAGAGAGAGAGAGCAAGAAACAGAGAAAGAGAGAGGGAGAGAGAAAGAGTGAGACAAAGAGTGAGAAAGAGAGAGAGCAAGAGGGGAGAGAGAGAGAGAGAAAGAGAGAGAGAGAAAGAGAGTGAGTGAGAGAGAAAGAAAACAAGAGAGAAAAAAGGAGAGGAAGGGAGAGAGAGAGAGAAAGAAATGAAAGCAAAAGGGAGAAAAAAGAGAAATGAAATATTTATTTATTTATTTGTTTGTTTCTTTGTTTGTTTATTTATTTATTTATATATTTTTTGACTTCTGTGCCTCTCCGACACTATACTTTCCCATCCACACCAGAAAAAAAATTAGAGGGAACATTGGTCGCAAGTTGAGGATTAGGCATACGCTCTACACCGAAAGGTACTTTTTTTTTTTTTAAAGAAAAAAGAAAAACAAGAAATAGCCGAGGTAGTTTTCATCCTAAATGGAGCATGACATTACTGCAGGATTCATGCCAGGATGAAAAAGATTCCATGGAACAAAGTGACAGCAGATCATGCATAATTCAGGGCCTTTCGTGATCTTATAACCATTCAGTATGAATGTAAACAGAGCAGTAATCCAAATATGTTAAGATCAGATGGGGGTGCAGCTCCACATCTCAAGCGTGCGTGCACATCTGAGCGAGATTTTGCTTCTGTGCATGCGCAGAAGCAAAATCTCACAAGTAGAAGGGTGTACACACACTCTGGAGACGCGGAGCTGCACACAAAGCTCAGTTTTCGCTACTGGTACGATGGCGTAAACTGTACCGGTAGGCAGTAATGGGCAGCCAATATTTTTACTGCCACACTGTGGGTGTGGCTTATTTTGTGGGTGTGGATTAATGGTCACGTGACTGGGTAGGAGTGGCTTGCTGGCCATGTGACCAGGTGGGAGTAGCTTGAATGATCATCATCATGGAAGTGGGCTATTAAGTCCTCGACATACAGCCTTACCAGTGTCGCTCGCTGGGGTGACAATTTGCTTCGTGTTTCCCACGCTCTCCTTCCTGGGTGGCCCCCCACATGCCTCATGCTGGGTAGCTAGGCGAATGGGTGCTGCCAGAAGCATAAATGCTTCCAGCGTCAATTCCACCCATGCTTTCTGCTTGCACCTCAGGTGGGAGGTGGCTGCGTGAGGCTGGAGAGGAGCTGGGTAGAAGAGAGCGAACTCGTCTGAGGCCAGGAAGGAGGAAAGAGGAAAAAAGCAAGGAGCGCAGATGTAGCAGCAGCAGCAGCAGGGGAAAAAAGGAGAGCCGAGCTGAGACCAGTAATCCAGGAAATGACAGCCACTAATCAGCTGGAGCTGCACACCCATCTTCATTTCCACCGGTGGAACTGTGTTCCACCCCGTCCTGCCTGCTGCCCATCCCTGCCAGTAGGTACAGCTAGTGGTTAAGACCGACTAAAGCATGGGTAGCCCTTGTCTCCTAACCATTTGCTCAGTGGCTGTTCGAAGGCACAACAGCACCGCAAAAGGTGATTTATTACCATTTATTTATTTATTTTTATTTATTATTAGAGTTGAAAGGGACCTTACAGGTCATCAAGTTCAACCCCCTGCCTGAGCAGGAAATCCTACAGCACCCCAGCCAAATGGCAGTCCAATCTCCTCTTGAAAGTGTCCAAAGTTGGGGAGTCCACAACCTCCGCTGGCAGGCCGTTCCACTGGCTGATCGCTCTCACTGTCAGGAAATTCTTTCTTATCTCCAGGTTGAATCTTTCCTTGGTCAGTTTCCAACCATTGTTCCTCGTCCGGCCCTCTGGTGCCCTGGAAAACAGTGTGTCCCCCTCCTCTCTGTGGCAACCACTTAAGTACCTGTATACAGCTATCATGTCCCCCCTAACCCTTCTTTTTACTAGACTATCCATGCCCAGTTCCAGCAACCTTTACTCGTATGACCTGGTCTCTAGTCCCCTGATCATTTTAGTTGCTCTTTTCTGCACCCTCTCTAGAGTCTCTCACGCTTATGATCCCTGAAGCATTTTCCCCTCCCCACAGGGATCATGTGATCAAAATTCAGATGCTTGGCAACTTAACAACTGTGTTCCTGACATAACAATTGCAGCGACTCACTTAGCAACCGGAAGAGGGGCAAAAAGGTCGTAAAACAGGACAGGACTCACAGCTACAACTCACAGCTGCAACTCGCACCCTGTGCGAGATTTGGCTTCCGTGCATGCGCCGGCAAGCCAAATCTCGAAAGATTTTGGTTATTTTCGCCAATATTTTTGCTTCCACGCATGCGTAGAAGCGAAAACCAGCAAAAAATAGATGAATTCTCAAGAGCGCAAGCAAGATTTTGGCTATTTTCGCTGGTATTTTTGCTTCTGCTTCTATGTTTCTATCAGTAAGGAGCGGTAAAGGTCTTAAGCATAAAACGTATCGGGAAAGACTTAATGAACTTAATCTGTATAGTCTGGAGGACAGAAGGAAAAGGGGGGACATGATCGAAACATTTAAATATGTTAAAGAGTTAAATAAGATTCAGGAGGGAAGTGTTTTTAATAGGAAAGTGAACACAAGAACAAGGGGACACAATCTGAAGTTAGTTGGGGGAAAGATCAAAAGCAACATTAGAAAATATTATTTTACTGAAAGAGTAGTAGACCCTTGGAACAAACTTCCAGCAGACGTGGTAGATAAATCCACAATAGCTGAATTTAAACATGCCTGGGATAAACATATATCCATCCTAAGATAAAATACAGAAAATAGTATAAGGGCAGACTAGATGGACCAGGAGGTCTTTTTCTGCCTTCAATCTTCTATGTTTCTATCAGTAAGGAGCGGTGATGGCAATCCATCCCTAAAACACGATCTAAGTATTGCCCACAAGATCATATGCTGCAACGTTCTACCTGCCAATGACTATTTCAGCTTCAATCGCAACAACACAAGAGCACGCAACAGATTCAAACTTAATATTAACCGCTCCAAACTTGATTGTAAAAAATATGACTTCAGCAACCGAGTTATCGAAGCGTGGAACTCATTACCTGACTCAGTAGTGTCAACCCCTAACCCCCAACATTTTTCCCTTAGACTTTCCACAATTGACCTCTCCAGGTTCCTTAGAGGTCAGTAAGGGGCGTGCATAAGTGCACCAGTGTGCCTTCCGTCCCCTGTCCAATTGTCTCTCCTTATCTCATTTATCTTTTCTTCCTTTCAAATTTGTTCACCTATACTTTTATATCTTTTCTTCTATTCATTTCTTTAGTTATATTACTGCATATCTATTCTCTTCAATGTGTATTATGTATTGGACAAAATAAATAAATAAAATAAAATAAATGCGGACAGAGGGTTTGGTTTTTTTCACAATCACAGGAATGTTGAAAAGAATTGTGTTCCTTCCTCTGCCTTTCCCTGCTGCTTGTTTTAGAGCTCTTGAAAGCATATTTGAGAGATTCCTCTCCGACTACCGATTAGATTGTATCAAAAGCACTTAAGGGGTGAGTTTTTTTGTTTTTAATGGCAAGGATGTCATAATCTGCCCTCTCACTTTAAAGACAATTTTGAAGATTAGTTCAAGATGGGAAGGCGGCTGAAATCAGCTGGGAGAGTGAGACAAAAAAGAACATTTCTAATCCTTCACTGTTGCTTGTGAATCAAAAGGGACTTAGCTGTCAGATGAAAGGGGATGAATGCCCTGCTTTTGGTATCAAAAACTCTTCACTTTAATCAGAAGATAATGGCTATTTTAGCGGCTGAACCATGATTAGAACTTAAATACATTCACTCTCCATATTTTCCCCGCGATGGATTATGATGCTGAGTGTGCTCAAAACCCTTTTGTAACTTGAGATCCATCAATTATTCCATTAAAAGGCTGGGAAGAAAATAAAGCCACCTTTTTAGAGAAGGCCGTGCTGATATTTAAAGGTGTTGTTATTCTAGTTACAGTAATTTACAACTGAACGTAATGTCCTACCCCAGGGATGGCGAACCTTTTTTTCCTTGGGTGCCAAAAGAGCCCACACCCATAATTCAATGCCTGGGGAATACGAAAACAACTTCCCCTGCCCCCAGAGGTCTTCTGGAGGCTGGGAACAGCCTGTTTCCCAACTTCTGGTGGGCTCAGTAGGCTCATGTTTTGCCCTCACCAGGTTCCAAAGGCTTCCCTGGAGCCAGGGGAGAGTAAAAACAACCTCCCCCATCCTCATGGAGGCTCTCTGGAAGCCAAAAATTTTTAAGAGAAGAAAGAAGAGGTTAAATTTATATTATAGATAATCACCAGCTAATGCGATTTAACTACTAAATTCAAACATTCAAAATAATACAGCATCTCATTTATTTCTTTTTCTTTGTTTCCCACCAAATATATACCTTCTGCCAAATGTCTTGGTTATTTAATCGCCTCGTCATCATATCGAGCTCGGCACATTCTAAAACTTTATAAACCGAGTCTTTATACAGGTATGTAATGAGAGGTGTTATCCATGGCATGTCTTTATTCTAGAACACAATGGGAAAAATGAAAGGATCAAATGTTAACCTTATTAATTTCCCGAATCTCTTCTTTTCATCTGGCCTCTCTCTCTTCCTCTAATGGGAGGCGGACTTCTGGATCATAATTAGATGTCTTGCTGGCCTTTTCAATTTTTATTGATTCGTTACGCTGTTTCGAAGATTGAGTAAATCTGGATGAAGGATGTAATTGTAAGTGCTGATGTTGGGAAAAGGGAGATCCGTGGTGAGATGGGTCAATTAATCACATCTGCGCCATCCATTCATCTTGATAGTCTCTTGTTGCAGTGGGAGGAAAATAATATTATTTTAACTAATAGTTATCAGATCTGGTAGCTAATTCTCATAGGGTGGAGTGCCGGAGTGGGTTGCTGGCAGGCTGGGGTTGCCGCTCACACCGCTCAACGAAGCAGTGGAAGTGATGTGCCGGTGCCTGGAGGCTGTTGGGGCCTGGATGGGTGTCAACAAACTCAAACTCAACCCAGACAAGATGCAGCGGCTGTGGGTCTTGCCTCCCAAGGACAATTCCATCTGTCCGTCCATTACCCTAGCGGGGGGAACTACTGACCCCCTCAGAGAGGGTTCGCAACTTGGGCATCCTCCTCGATCCACAGCTGACATTGGAACATCATCTTTTGGCTGTGGCGAAGAGGGCGTTTGCCCAGGTTCGCCTGGTGCACCAGTTGCGGCCCTATTTGGACAGGGAGTCATTGCTCACAGTCACTCATGCCCTCATCACCCCGAGGTTCGATTACTGCAACGCTCTCTACATGGGGCTACCTTTGAAAAGTGTTCGGAAACTTCAGATCGTGCAGAACGCAGCCGCGAGAGCCATCGTGGGGCTTCCTAGATTCGCCCACGTTTCTGCAATACTCTGCGGCTTGCATTGGCTGCCGATCAGTTTCCGGTCACAATTCAAAGTGTTGGTCATGACCTTTAAAGCCCTACATGGCATTGGACCAGATTACCTCTGGAACTGCCTGCTACCGCATGAATCCCAGTGACCGATAAGATCCCACAGAGTTGGCCTTCTCCCTCTTCTCTTCTCTTCTCTTCTCTTCTCTTCTCTTCTCTTCTCTCTCTTCTCTTCTCTCTCTTCTCTCTCTTCTCTTCTCTCTCTCTCTTCTCTTTCTTCTCTTCTCTTCTCCTCTCCTCTCCTTCCTTCCTTCCTTCCTTCCTCACTTCCTTTGTAAATACTTTGCTTCCATCTGGCCCTCATCTGTAGTTTTGCAGCCCAAATCCAATCACTCCAATAGAACCTCAGCACGAGGGATCATCATTCTAAAGGGCCCATTTAATGTGTTTTTGTTTTAGCACCAAGACTTCCTTGCAAAGCTCTCAGCAATTAATTCATGCTATTTAAATTGAAAGCATACTAATTAGCCTGCCTTGAAAAACGAGTCCTTTCCAGGAATCAGGAGCTTCTTTGAAAATGCACAGACATTACAACTCCACCGGCATTTTAATGTCTCAGGAGGAAAGCTTTACGCAGGCTGGAAGCAATTCTAAATCACTTCTTTTCAGAGCTGCCTCCCAAAACTCTGGCAGGACGAGTTTCCATGTTCACATTTGTTCATTAAAAAAAAAAATTCTAATGAGAGAGTCAGTGTCTCTCCATTGGGTTCCTTTAGCATCACAGCTGGGTTGGATGGTTGAACAGCTTCTTGGATCTTTTTCCTGATATGCTTAATAAGTGTTGTCAACTTTCCTTCAACTGGGGACTTGTTTAAATCTTTAAATAATTCTTCTCCTTCTTTCTCCTTTCTTCTTCTTTCTCCTTCCTTCCTTCCTTCCTTCCTATCTTTCCTTCCTTCCTTCCTCCCTCCCTCCCTCCCTTCCCTCCCTCCCTTCCTTTTTTTTAAAAAAATATTTTTTATTAATTTTCAGAATAAAAGACATAACAAGACGTACAACATTTAACACAAAAAGGAGCTACAATTGCTCCGCTCAGCATAGAAGTCTTCTTAATACAGAAAAAAAAACCCTGATTATAGTTAAGATCAATACAGAAAAATAAACATATCAATAAAATATCTCTATATAATATATGCTATCTTAGAAATTTTAACTTTCAATACTTTCTACTTTCCCTTCCTTCCTTCCTTCCTTCCTTCCTTCCTTTCCTTCCTTTCCTTCCTTCCTTCTTTTTCTTTCTTTCCTTTACTTTCCTCCTCCTCCTCCTCCTCCTCCTCCATAGGAAGCATGGAAATCAGAAGAGATATCCTTTTACTCAAAAGTAAAAATAACGGAATCCCACTGTAAACATAATACTGCAACCATCTTCCAATGCATACCATTATTGGCCAGGATAAAGGTCACCTATTGGTAGAGCGGTTAAAGGAATTCTGAATCATGGGCAGTTTGCTCTCTTTATCCTCCTCCTCCTCCACCACCTCCTCCTCCTCCTCCTTCCTCTTTTACTCCTTCTCCCCCCCCCATCCTCTTCTGAGCCAGTGAGAACATTTCTTACTTCACAAATGCAGTGATTCCCTTAACAAATGTGGCAAGAGAGGCCATAAAACATGGCAAAAACCACGTAACAAATGTCTCACAATAGCAATACAAATTTGGGGCTCATTTGGCGTCATATGTTGAGGACTCCATGCAACCACTTAGTCCCATGTTAGGGGTGGGGGAAAGAGCTGAGACAGTTGGCCCACTGCCCATTCAAAAAATACATTTGACCCCCTAATTATACCATTGATTGATTCATCACACTCGCTAAGAAGGAAAAGGAAGGAATTCCAGGAAGTGGCTGGGACTTGCTCCCCCAGTCTTGTGGCAGGGCCCAAAGCCATGAATATTGATAAAAACAAATTGTAGTGTAAATAATGCATAACCCTGAGGTCATATATTTAAGCACAGGACACTTGGGTACAAACGGTAAACAAAAAAATCTTAAAGGCTCTGTTGGCAGCCTAGTTCAGTGTTTCCCAACCTTGGCAACTTGAAGATATTTGGACTTCAACTCCCAGAATTCCCCAGCCAGCGAATGCTTTAAAGCCCTTCATGGCATTGGACCAGAATACCTCCGGAACCGCCTTCTACCGCACGAATCCCAGCGGACAATAAGGTCCCACAGAGTTGGCCTTCTCTGGGTCCCGTCGACCAAACAATGTCGTTTGGCGAGCCCCAGGGGAAGAGCCTTCTCTGTGGCGGCCCCGGCCCTCTGGAATCAACTTCCCTCGGAGATTAGAATGGCACCCACCCTCCTTGTCTTTCGCAAGTTACTCAAGACCCACCTATATTGCCAGGCATGGGGGAATTAAGACATCTCCCCAAGGCTTTTTTATATTTTATGTTTGGTATGTATGTGCTGTATGGTTTTTAAATTGTTGGGGTTTTTTATATAATTTTATTATTAGATTTGTTCCATTGTTATACTGTTTTTTATTACTGTTGTGAGCCACCCGGAGTCTTCGGAGAGGGGCGGCATACAAATCTAATAAATTGAATTGAATTGAATTGAAACACTGGCCTAGTTTGATTGGGACTCATGTTTCTTCAAGCAAGATTATCTTCTGCCTGCCAATGTAACCACACACAGAGACACAAACATTCCATTCTATAATGTAACAGGGCAGTGATGGCAAACCTATGGCACAGGTGCCACAGGTGGCAGGCGGAGGCATAACCGTTGCCCTAGCTCAGCTGCAACATGAATGTATGTGCTGGCCAGTTAATTTTTGGCTCTGGGAGGGCATTTTTTGCTTCCAGAGAGCCTCCGGGGAGATGGAGAAGGGCGTTTTTTACCCTCCCCTGGCTACAGGGAAGCCTTTGGAGCCTGGGGAGGGCGAAATACAAGTCTACTGGCCCACCAGAAGTTGGGAAACATGCCGTTTCTGGCCTCCAGAGGGCCGCTGGGGAGGTGGGAGAAGCTGTTTTTGCCCTCCCCAGGCATTCAATTGTGGGTGTGGGCACTCATACATTCCCGATAGCACACGCACACTCTCTTTCGGCATCCAAAGAAAAGAAAAGGCTCGCCATCATTGGAATAGGGTATCATAAAACCACCATCTCTAAAAGTAAATCCATATTTCAAGCCCTACACAGCATTGGACCTGTTGTGGTTAGCTCTCGCCCATCTCCTGCCCCAAGGACTGTGGATGTGGGGGAGACATCCACATGCTGTAGGCCTGTTTTGCTCCTGGTGGAATCTGATGATGAAGGCTCCTCTGACCAAGAAGACATGAGTGACAGGGAGGAGGAGAGTGTGGCAGACAGCTCAGAAGGAGATCAATTATCTAGCTCCTCCTTGGATTCGGAAGAAGAGTTAATGATACAGCCACACATGTGGAGAGCGATGCATAGGCAACAACAACTGAGAGATTATTATCAAAGAAAATGAGGCCACCTGTGGTTGGGTGGGGCTGTGGTAATTAGTGAGGCTGCTATAAATAGCAGCCTGTGGGTTTGGCCATTGTGGAGGATTATCTGATCATTGTGTTTCGTAACTGCTTTACTGACTTTGACCTTTTGTGTGCTGATTTTTCCCTGCTTTGAAACTAAACCAGAGAAAGTGTGTTTCACTTTGTGAAAGAAGAAGGACTGTGAATTTATTTATTATTTATTTATTTATTTATTATTTGGATTTGTATGCCGCCCCTCTCCGAAAACTCGGGGCGGTTCACAACAAGTGAAAAGACAATCCAATACATAATCCAATTTAATTAAAATATTATAAATTTAAGAAAAACCCCTATACTAACATACACACACACAAGCATACCATATATAAATTCAACGTGCCCAGGGGAAGATGTTTAGTTTCCCCATGCCTGACGGCAAAGGTGGGTTTTGAGGAGTTTACGGAAGGCAGGAAGAGTAGGGGCAGTTCTGATCTCCGGGGGGAGTTGGTTCCAGAGAGTCGGTGCCGCCACAGAGAAGGCTCTCCCCCTGGGGCCCGCCAACCGACATTGTTTAGTTGACGGGACCCGGAGGAGGCCCACTCTGTGGGACCTAATCGGTCGCTGGGATTCGTGCGACAGAAGGCGGTCTCGGAGATATTCTGGTCCAGTGCCATGAAGGGCTTTAAAGGTCATAACCAACACTTTGAATTGTGACCGGAAACTGATCGGCAGCCAATGCAGACTGCGGAGTGATGGTGAAACATGGGCATACCTGGGTAGGCCCATGACTGCTCTCGCAGCTGCATTCTGCACGATCTGAAGTTTCCGAACACTTTTCAAAGGTAGCCCCATGTAGAGAGCATTACAGTAGTCGAACCTCGAGGTGATGAGGGCATGAGTGACTGTGAGCAATGAGTCCCGGTCCAGATAGGGCCGCAACTGGTGCACCAGGCGGACCTGGGCAAACGCCCCCCTCGCCACAGCTGAAAGATGGTTCTCTAATGTGAGCTGTGGATCGAGGAGGACGCCCAAGTTGCGGACCCTCTCTGAGGGGGTCAGTAATTCCTCCCCCAGGGTAATGGACGGACAGATGGGATTGTCCTTGGGAAGCAAAACCCACAGCCACTCCATCTTATCCGGGTTGAGCTTGAGTCTGTTGACACCCATCCAGGCCCCAACAGCCTCCAGGCACCGGCACATCACTTCCGCCGCTTCGTTGACTGGGCATGGGGTGGAGATGTAAAGCTGGGTATCATCGGCATATTGATGATACCTCACCCCATGTCCTTGGATGATCTCGCCCAGCAGTTTCATGTAGATGTTAAATAGCAGGGGGGAGAGCACCGACCCCTGAGGCACCCCACAAGGGAGAGACCTCGGAGTCGACCTCTGACCCCCCACTAACACCGACTGCGACCGGCCAGAGAGGTAGGAGGAGAACCACTGAAGCACAGTGCCTCCCACCCCCAACCCCTCCAACCGGTGCAGAAGGATACCATGGTCGATGGTATCGAAAGCCGCTGAGAGATCGAGGAGCACCAGGACAGAGGATAAACCCCTGTCCCGGGCCCGCCAGAGATCATCCATCAACGCGACCAAAGCGGTTTCCGTGCTGTAACCAGGCCTGAAGCCCGACTGCTGGGGACCTAGATAATCGGCTTCTTCCAAGGACCGCTGGAGCTGGAGTGCCACCACCTTCTCGACAACCTTCCCCATGAAGGGAAGGTTGGAGACTGGACGATAGTTGTTGAGTACGGCTGGGTCCAGGGAAGGCTTCTTGAGGAGGGGGCGCACAAGCGCTTCTTTATAGAGTGATGGAAAAACTCCCCTCCCCAAGGAAGCGTTGGTAATCTCCTGGGCCCAGCTCCGTGTCACCTCCCTGCTGGCCGAGACCAACCAGGAGGGACACGGATCCAGTAAACAGGTGGCGGAACTCACAGCTCCAATGGCCTTGTCCACTTCATCAGGTGTCACCAGATCAAACTCTTCCCAGACAGGTGGACAAGTACGTGCCCCAGTCACCTCGACTGACTCATTGTCAGTCGACTCTGTTTTACAATTGGAGTCGAGGTCGGCCCGGATCTGAGCGACTTTATCAGCAAAAAACGTGTTAAACTCCTCGGCACTACTCTGCAAGGGCTCCCCAACTCCCCCCTGGTTAAGAAGGGAGCGGGTCACCCTAAACAGAGTGGCCTGGCGGGATTCCGCTGATGCAATCAAGGCGGCATGGTACGCGCATCTTGCCGCCTTGAGCGCCACTTTGTAAGTCTTAATAAAAGCTCTTACAAGTGTTCGATCAGATTCAGACCTGCTCTTCCTCCATCGCTTCTCTAGACGTCTCTTTTGGCGTTTCAACTCCCGGAGCTCCTCGTTGAACCATGGGGCTCTACGGGGTCTAGCGCCACGGAGAGGTCGCAAAGGCGCAATCCTGTCGAGAGCCTCCGCAGCAGCCGTATTCCAGGCCTCCGCAAGAGACTCCGCCGAACTGTGGATGAGTGCCTCTGGAATAACCCCAAGCGCCGTCTGAAAGCCCTCTGGGTCCATCAGGCATCTGGGGCGGAACATCTTCATTGGTTCCGCCTCCCTGCGGGGAAGGATTGGAGCCAGGAAGTCAAGCCGTAGTAGAAAATGGTCTGACCATGACAAAGGCACTGCTTCTAAGCCCCTTAGTCTCAGACCATTGCTCAATTGCTCGGAAAGGAATACCATGTCAGGTGCGTGCCCCCCCTCATGAGTCGGACCCCGTACTACTTGAGTCAGGTCCATGGCTGTCATGGTGGCCATGAACTCCTGTGCCAACCCAGAGGTTTCGCCGAGTGACGGCAGGTTGAAGTCCCCCAAGACAATAAGTCTGGGGAACTCCACCGCCAACCCGGCTACCTCCTCGAGTAGCACAGGCAGGGCTTTTGACACGCAGCTGGGAGGCAGGTACGTGAGAAATAAGCCCACCTGAACCCCTAAGTCCAACTTCATCAAGAGTGACTCGCAACCCGCAATTTCCGGAGCAATGAGTCCACGTAGGCAAAGGCTCTCCCTGGCTATAATAGCCACTCCTCCCCCCCTTCCCTGGGGTCGAGGTTGGTGCCATATCTGAAACCCAGCTGGGCAAATTTCAGAGAGAGGAACACCTCCCTCTGGGCCCAGCCAGGTTTCAGTAATACATGCCAGGTCGGCCTCCTCATCCAGGATCAGATCCCGGATGAGGAGAGCTTTATTGACCACCGACCTGGCATTAAGCAGCAGCAACCTGAGTCCAGGGCCAGAGTTACACTCATCACCAGTACCCAAGATTGGGCTCACAGAGCTGCAAGCTAAGTATCACAGAACTGATAAGGGACTTGTACAAATTACCAGGTTGTTTGGAGACCAGTGCTCTTTGCTATACCAAAAGAGGGCTTGATTTAAGTGAATTTTCATTATAAAGAACATTGTTTTGAATTTTCAAACTTGTTTGTGTCTGAAATTTGTACCTGTGAATTTTCGGGAGGATTCTACCAGAGAGCTTAACCGAACAGGACCAGAATATTTATGGGACCGCCTTCTGCCGCATAAATCCAAGAGGCCGATTAGGTCCCAGAGAGTTGGCTTTCTTCAGGTCCCGTTGACCAGACAATGTCGTCTGGTGGGGCCTAGGGGAAGAGTCTTCTCTGTGGTGGCCCCGGCCCTCTGGAATCAACTCCCTCTGGAGATTCGAACTGCCACCACCCTCCTCACTTTCCACAAGAGCCTCAAGACCTATCTATGTCACCAGGCATGGGATAATTAGTGTATCCCCCCCCTCTGACCATTGAAAGACATGTGTGGTTATGATTGTGTAGTATCAATTGTTTTTTAAAGGTAATGGGTTTTAGTTACAGTTTTTAATTATTAGATTTGTATCTGTATTGTTCCTTTGTTGTTGTGAGCCGCCCCAAGTCTTCGGAGAGGGGCGGCATACAAGTCTAATAAATAATAATAATAATAATAATAATAATAATAATAATAATAATAAGAATAAGAATAAGAATAAGAATAAGAATAAGAATAAGAATAAGAATAAGAATAAGAATAAGAATAAGAATAAGAATAAGAATAAGAATAAGAATAAGAATAAGAATAAGAATAAGAATAAGAATAAGAATAAGAATAACAATAACAATAACAATAACAATAACAATAACAATAACAATAACTATAATTATAATTATAATTATAATTATTATTATTATTGTCAATACAACACAGCAAACGAGATCACTATGCTGGATTTCATATTTCATCACCAGTCAGGCACTTCCCAAGCACCTAGGCACACTGGTTCACTTATGCATGCCCCTTACTGACCTCTTAGGAACCTGGAGAGGTCAATCGTGGATACTCTAAGGGACTCATATGATTCCTAAGAGGTCAGTAAGGGGCGTGCATAAGTGCACCAGTGTGCCGACCGTCCTTGTTCTAATGTTTTCCTCTTATCAGTACCCATCTCATGCATACTGTTCAAAAAAATAAAGGGAACACTTAAACAACACAATATAACTCCAAGTAAATCCGACTTCTGTCCACTTAGGAAGCAACACTGATTGACAATCAATTTTTAATTGACAATCAAATTAAGGGGCATGCATAAGTGCACCAGTGTGCCTTCCGTCCCCTGTCCAATTGTCTCTCCTTATCTCATTTATATTTTATTCCTTTCAAATATGTTCACCTATACTTTTATATCTTTTCTTCTATTCCTTTCTTTACTTATATTATTACATATCTTTCTCTTCAATGTATTGGACAAAATAGATAAATAAATAAAATAAAAAAATAAATTTCACCTGCTGTTGTGCACATTCAACTTTGTACAGAACAAAGTATTCAGTGAGAATATTTCATTCATTCAGATCTAGGATGGGTTCTTTGGGGGTTCCCTTTATTTTTTTGAGCAGTGTATATAAACAGCATTATATCTATGTATACTACTAATACGTACTTGACAAAATGAAATAAATGAATTAATGAATAAATAAATAAATAAAAGCATCCATGTTTCCAGTGTCTTTCTCCCAGCTTGGAATTGAACCAGATGGATATTTCTTCCCACAATTCTCAATAAATCTTCCTTTTTTGCTGAGCTGATCCTTCCTTTTGAGTAGATTAGTGCCTGTAACTACGGTACAAGGCTAGTTAAAAGATGACACTCTGCTCTGTTAATTCCATTATTTTTTATTAAGGAACTGCTTAGCGCTAATGAGACTCAGACATTTTATATTCAGAGCTGATCGGAAGAAGGAAAAAAAATTCATTAAGGAAAAGAGATTTTTTCCCCCGAACCCTTTCATAGCATTACATGCTAAGGAGATGGAAGTAAGCATTTTTTGGCTCGTAACACCAAAGGATTGTTGCCATACAGTACGAAACATGGAAAAAGAGGTAAACTTTGTGCATTGCTTAGAGAGATTGTAAACAAGCAGTATGTGGGAATGAAATAAATATTTCAAGTTATGGATCGTATAGAATTTCGGCCTGATAGTGATTAGAAGAGAAAGGAGACTGGAGCAAGATACGGTAGATTTTGATCTTTGCATTAATGGAATTTACATTCCTTGAAACCCTCTTTTATTTTTTCCCCTCGCTTTTGAAAATGAGCTGCCACTTTTAAAACAGCACTAGGTTTGACCAGTATTCCACAAGGCTGTGTTCTTTCTTTCTTTCTTTCTTTCTTTCTTTCTTTCTTTCTTTCTTTCTTTCTTTCTTTCTTTCTTTCTTTCTTTCTTTCTCTCTCTCTCTCTCTTTCTTTCCCTTCCTTCCTTCCTATTATTATTATTATTATTATTATTATTATTATTATTATTATTATTAGATTTGTATGCCGCCCCTCTCCGAAGACTCGGGGCGGCTAACAACAATAAAGAAAACAATGTAACAAATCCAATATTAAAAAGCAATCTAAAAAACCCCAATTTAAGAGACCAATAATACAAACAAGCATACCATGTATAAATTCTATAAGCCTAGGGGGAAGGGAAAAGATTTCAATTCCCCCATGCCTGACGACAGAGGTGGGTTTTAAGGAGCTTGCGAAAGGCAAGGAGGGTAGGGGCAACTCTGATATCTGGGGGGAGCTGGTTCCAGAGGGTCGGGACTGCCACAGAGAAGGCTCTTCTCCTGGCTCCCGCCAAATGACATTGTTTAGTCGACGGGACCCGGAGAAGGCCTTCCTTCCTTCCTTCCTTCCTTCCTTCCTTCCTTCCTTCCTTCCTTCCTTCCTTCCTTCCTTGATTTGATTTCTATGCCACCCTTCTCCATAGACTCAGGGCACCTTACAAGAAGGTCATCTATTCCAATGCCCTGCCCAAGCAGGAAACCGTATACCAGTGACGGCGAACCTATGGCATGGGTGCCACAGATTGCACATGGAACCATACCTGCTGGCGTGCAAACTGTTGCCTTAGCTCAACTCCAACGTGCATGTGTGTGCCAGGCAGCTGATTTTTGCCTTGCACAGAGGCTCTGGGAGGGCGTTTTTTGGCTTCCAGAGAGCCTCCAGGGAGATGGGGGACTTTTTTTTAACCCTCCCCTGGCTCCAGGGAAGCCTTTGGAGCCTGGGGAGGGCAAAACACAAGCCTACTGGGCCCACCAGAAGTTGGGAAACAGGCCGTTTCCGGCCTCCAGAAGCCCTCCGGTGAGTGGGGGAAGCTGTTTTTGCCCTCCCCAGGCACTGAATTATGGGTGTGGGCACTCGTGCAGGAGCGATATCATGTGCACAAGCTCTTTTGGCACCCGAGGGGAAAAAAAGGTTCACCATCATTGCCCAATCAGTCTCTTCTTCCAAACTTCAAAAGGCAACTTCTGTTCCATTGGTTGGTTATTTTCACTATCAGAAAAATTCTCCTTATTTCCAGGTTGAACCTCTCCTTATTCAGTTTCCATCTATTATTCCTTGTCTGGCCTTCGGTGCTTTAATATAAGTGGATCTCCTACACTCTGTGGCAGCCCCTCAAATATAGGAAGACTGATATCATGTCTCCCCTAGTCCTTCCCTTCACTAGACTATCCATGCCCAGTTCCTACAACTGTTCTTCATGTTTTAGCCTCCAGTCCCCTAACAGCCTCCCTGCTTGCTCTTCTCTGCACTCTTTCTATAGTCTCTACATCTTTTTTAAAGTTTGGTGACCAAAACTGGATGCAGTATTCTAGGTGTGGTCTTACTAAGGCTTTATAAAGCAACATTAGTACTTTTCTTATTTTTAATTGTATCCCTCTGTTGTGGTTGGCTCTGGCCCAGCTCCTGCCCCAAGGAATGTGGAGGTGGATGTGGGGGAAACATCCACATGCCACAGGCCTGTTTTGCTCCCAATAGAATCTCCTGACGAAGGCTCCTCTGACGAAGGAAGTGTGAGTAGCAGGGAAGGGGGGAGTTTGGCAGACAGCCCAGGAGGAGATCAATCATCCTTATCATCCCTGGATTCTGAACAAGAACTTATGACAGATCCACGCATGCGTAGAGTGATGCATAGGAGAGAACAACTGAAGGATTATTACAGGAGATAAGTGAGACTCAATTTCCCTGTTACTGGGTGAGAAATTGGATTGCATTTAACCTGTGCCTTGTGTGTACCAGGAAATCCCTTTGACATTTAAAAAGGGAGTTTTTTCTGCTTTTCTGTTGATAAAGACTTTTGGTTTTCCTTCTATCGTGTAGTGTGTGTCTTTCTGGACTAGAAATAGAAGTGCAGTATTAATAAAAACACTTCCCTCCTGAACCTTATTTAACCCTTTAACATATTTAAATGTTTCAGTCGTGTCCCCCATTTCCTTTCGGTCCTCCAGACTATACAGATTGAGTTCATGAAGTCTTTCCTGATACGTTTTATGCTTAAGACCTCCCACCATTCTTGTCACCCGTCTTTGGACCCGTTCAATTTGATCAATATATTTTTATTTATGATGGTTGCAATGTACCGTGATGATGTGATTCCCCTTTTGTTACCTTCTGACAAGCAAAATCAGCGGAGAAACCAGATTCACCTACCAACCATGTTATTGACTTAAGAACTGCAGTGATTCACTTTACAACTGTGGCAAGAAAGGTCGTAAACAGGGCAAAATTCACTTAACAAGTATTTCATTTTGGGCTGGAATTGTGGTCACAAGTGGAGGACTACTTGTATTTTAAGTATGCTTGGCTGCATAGCTAGAGGTATAACAAGCAGGAAGAGGGAGATTGTGATCCCACTATATAGACCGCTGGTGAGACCACATTTGGAATACTGTGTTCAGTTCTGGAGACCTCACCTACAAAAAGATATTGACAAAATTGAACGGGTCCAAAGACGGGCTACAAGAATGGTGGAAGGTCTTAAGCATAAAACGTATCAGGAAAGACTTAATGAACTCAATCTGTATAGTCTGGAGGACAGAAGGAAAAGGGGGGACATGATCGAAACATTTAAATATATTAAAGGGTTAAATAAGGTCTAGGAGGGAAGTGTTTTTAATATGAAAGTGAACACAAGAACAAGGGGACACAATCTGAAGTTAGTTGGAGGAAAGATCAAAAGCAACATGAGAAAATATTATTTTACTGAAAGAGTAGTAGATCCTTGGAACAAACTTCCAGCAGACGTGGTAGATAAATCCACAGTAACTGAATTTAAACATGCCTGGGATAAACATATATCCACCCTAAGATAAAGTACAAAAAATAGTACAAGGCAGACTAGATGGACCATGAGGTCTTTTTCTGCCGTCAGACTTCTATGTTTCTATGTTTCTATGTTTAAGATTTGGCATGCTCTCTGAAGGAAAAAAATGGATTAATTCCAGTTGAGCTCCACTGGAATTCAGACAATTTTTTACCCTATCCAATTTCCTTTCTTCTGTTGCCATCCAGTGTCCAAAAACAGAAATCACACTTCCAAAAAGAGAAAGCTCTTGGTTCTAAGGTTTTCCCTGTTTTAAAATAAGAGAGGGACTATCTAAGACGGTGCTTTTATTGCTATGATGGTTGAAAGAAGCCCATCCTATTGATTCATTTATTGATGGATGGATGGATGGATGGATGGATGGATTTGGATTTGGATGCCTCCCAACTCCTCTTAAAAAACATACATCTATTATTTATTTCATTTTATTAATTAGATTTGTATGCCACCCTTATCCGAGGACTCGGGGCGGCTCACAGCATATAATATGGCAGTACAACCCAAAGGCAAATCTAATTAAATTTAAAATTAGAGTCTAAAAAATCCAATATTTAAAAACATTCATGCCAGTTCAATCATACAACATATATCTCATTTCATTGGCCAGGGGCTGAGACCTAATTGCCCCAAGCCTTGCAGCATAAGTGAGTCTTAAGACTCTTACTGAAGGCAGGGATGGTGGGGACAGTGCAAATATCCGAGGGGAGCTGATTCCAGAGGGCTGGGCCCCCCACAGAGAAGGCTCTTCCCCTAGGCCCCGCCAAGCAACATTGTCTGGTTGACGGGACTTGGAGTAGGCCAACTCTATGGGACCTAATCAGTTGCTGGGACTCATACGGCAGGAGGCCCAATGCCATGTAGGGCTTTATAGGTCATTACCAACATTTTGAATGGTGTCTGGAAACCAATTGGCAACCAATGCAGTCTGTGGATTGTTGGAGAAATATGGGCATGCCTAGGGAGGCCCATTACTGCTCTTGCAGCTGCATTTTGCAGCATTTGAAGTTTCTGAACATTCTTCAGAGGTAGTCCCATGTAGAGAGCATTGCAGTAGTCGAACTTCAAGGTGATAAGGGCATGAGCAACTGTGAGTAGAGACTCCCTGTCCAAATAGGGCCGCAACAGGTGCACCAAGCTAACCTGGGTAAACGCCCCCCTCACCATAGCCGAAAGATGATGGTCCAAACTTAGCTGTGGATCGAGGAGGACACCCAAGTTGGGTGACAGCCACTCCATCTTGTCGGGGTTGAGTATGAGTCTGTTACATATTGTTAATGGCCAGATCTTGATGGTCTACCATCAGATCAATGGCCCCAGGCCTACTGGAAAAGCCAGGTCTTTACAGCTTTCTGGAAGGCGAATAGAGAGGGGGTAGTCCGGATCTTAGCAGCCATAGAGAAGGCCCACTTCTGCGGGTCCGCCAGCTGACATTGTTTAGCTGAGGGGACCGGGAGAAGATCAACCCTGTTGGCCCTTACCAGTCTCTGGGAGCTATGTGGTAGAAGGCGGTCTCAAAGGCAGTCTGGCCCTAAGCCATTCATTCATTCATTCATTCATTCATTCATTCATTCATTCATTCATTCATTCATTTATCTATTTATTTATCTACCTATCTACCTACCTATCTACCTACCTATCCATCCATCCATCCATCCATCCATTCATTCATTTATTCATTTTTTCTGCTGCCCTTCTCCTTAGACTCAGGGTGCCTTACAACATGTTAGCAATAGCTAACAAAATGGTATGTTTGTATGTATGTTTGGTTTTACAATAAGGTTTTTTTTAGTTGTTTTAGTATTGGATTGTTATATTCTGTTTTTTATCATTGTTGTTAGCCGCCCCGAGTCTACAGAGAGGGGCGGCATACAAATCCAATAAATAAAAATAAATAAATAAATAAATAAATAAATAGCACTTTTTTTAACAGAGCCAGCCTATTGCCCCCACAATCCGGGTTCTCATTTGACCCACCTTGGAAGGATGGAAGGCTGAGTCAACCTTGAGCCGGTGATGAGTATTGAACCGCTGACCTACAGATCTACAGTCAGCTTTAGTGGCCTGAAGTACTGCACTCTACCTGCTGCGCCACCCCGGCTCCATGTAGTGCTTTAAAGATAATGGCCAACACCTTGAATTGCGCCTGGAGACCAATCAGGAGACACTGCAGTCCACAGAGAATTGGTTTAGTATGGGTGTACATGGGGCCTTCTTTGCCTAAGACAGTGATGGTGAACCTATTTTCCATCGGGTGCCAAAAGAGAGAGTGTGTGTGCATGCTATCTTACATGCGTGAGTGCCCACACCCATAATTCAATGCCCGGGGAGGACAAAAACAGCTTCCTCCACCTCCCGGAGGATCTCTGGAGGCTGGAAACGGCCTGTTTCCAAACTTCTGTTGTGCCCAGTAGGCTCCTGTTTTACCCTCCCCAAGCTCCAAAGGCTTTCCTGGAGCTGGGGGAGGGTAAAAACGCCTCCCCCATCCCCCCCGAGGCTCTCTGGAAGCCAAAAATGCCCTCCCAGAGCCTCTTTGTGAGCCAAAAATCAGCTGGCCGGCACACACATGCACATTGGAGCTGAGCTAGGGCAATGGCTCATATTCCAGTAGATATGGCTCCGCATGCCACCTGTGGTTCCAGAGGGCCGGGGCCGCCACAGAGAAGGCTCTTCCCCTGGGTCCTGCCAAACGACATTGTTTAGTTGAAGGGACCCGGAGAAGACCCACTCTGTGGGACCTAACTGGTCGCTGGGATTCGTGCGGCAGAAGGCGGTCCCGGAGATATTCTGGTCCGATGCCATGAAGGGCTTTATAGGTCATAACCAACACTTTGAATTGTGACCGGAAACTGATCGGCAACCGTGCCATAGGTTCCCTATCATTGGCCTACAACCTCAAATCCACATGGTCCTGTCCACCATTAAACCATCTTTCCAATCAGCCTCAATGTTTCCAATGTTTTTCTCCACCCTTGGAACTGAAATTTCTTCCAACAGCCCCGTACAGCAAAATGAAATAACAGGGAGCTTTTGACAGCGAATGGAATGTATTTCTTTTTAATGAGGACACTACGGCCAAAGCTCAGGAGATCAACTTGTTACCCAAGACAGGATTTAATAATTCCAGTAAATTTTCAGTGCACCTTTTTCTTGGAAACTGAAAGAAATGATCAATCTCCTGTACACTACAGAGAGAAGACCAAAAAGAAAAATAAGACAAAACCCAAGGTTTCTTGATGATGTTAAACTAAACAACAACAACAACAACAACAACAACAACAACAACAACAATAACAATAATAATAATAATAATAATAATAATAATATTAACGGGGTAGCAGAGTTCATGCTTGCCCTTTTTAAACAATGCTATGAATAGATGGATCTGAAAAAAAAATCACAAATTTGCATTTTACTTATGCTGGCCGTGTCACATGGGAGAATTCACCAGAGAAAGCAATTATAATTAATAGGAAAAAAACCCCCAGAAAATATCAGAAAATATGGTGCTTGGATACTGGCAAAACGGAAGAGGATAGAATAACTCAAAGAAGAAGTGCAAGATCAGAAGACATGGAAAGACCTGGACCATAGAATTGCCAAGAGTTGGACACAGCTGAATGGATATCACCATCCTCTTCAGATTGTCCTGGTCAGCTGGATCACTCAACTTATCAGCCATTCCAGACCTAACCTGAGATGGTCTGGCAATGATAACCCATTTCCTGATCTCCACCAGATTACAAATATAATGAGTCTTCTTCTTCTTCTTCTTCTTCTTCTTCTTCTTCTTCTTCTTCTTCTTCTTCTTCTTCTTCTTCTTCTTCTTCTTCTTCCTCTTCCTCTTCCTCTTCCTCCTCCTCCTCTTCCTCTTCTTCCTCTTCTTTTTCTTCTTCTTCTTCTCCTCCTCCTCCTTATCATCATCATCATCATCATCATCATCTTTTAACAACCCCATAATCCCTTGAGGGGTGGAATCTGGCCAACCAAATGGAGCAAGCTGAGTGTTTAATGGCCAGATGACGTGGAGTTTTGTTCAGCAGATATATTCTCATTGTGCTCACAGAGAGAAATGTCTGCCTCAACTTAGGATCGAACTCACAGCCACCTGATTGTGAGGTGAGAGCTCCACGCACCACTCCTATTACAAATATAAGGAATATCTGTTAGAATTGATAGCATTCCCCAATTGTTCTTATCCAACATTTATGGAATCTATGTACCCATAATGCATAGTACAAGATCTTATTTTCCTTTTTTTAAAAAAATCAGAGAAATAAATCATTTGCTTGGAACATCATTCTGAAGGCAACTGCTGCCATTGTCAGCTTTTTCTCTAAGTGAATTAGGAGTTTAGAAAACTGATCAGGGTGTTCTCTATAACTGTCTGGTTTGGTGCTGCAACCCAACAGGACCGACACAGACTTCAGAGGAGAATCAGAACTGCAGAAAAAACAATTGCTGCCAACCTGCTTTCCATTGAGGACCTGTATACTGCACGAGTCAAAAAGAGGGCGGGGAAAATATTTACTGACCCCTTGCATCCTGGACACAAACTGTTTCAACTCCTACCCTCAAACCGTCGCTACAGAGCACTGCACACCAAGACAATTAGACACAAGAACAGTTTTTTTTCCGAACGCCATCACTCTACTAAACAAATAATTCCCTCAACACTGTCAGACTTTCTACTAAATCTGCACTTCTATTCTACTAGTTTTTCTCATCATTCCTATCACCCATTTCCTCCCATGTTGACTGTATGACTGTAACTTGTTGCTTATATCCTAAGATTTTTATTAATATTGCTTCTTCATTGCTTATTTGACCCTATGACAATCATTAAGTGTCGTACCACATGATTCTTGACAAATGTATATTTTATTTTATGTTAGTTGAGAGCATATGCACCAAGACAAATTCCTTGTGTGTCCAATCACACTTGGCCAATAAAGTTCTATTCTATTCTATTCTATTCTATTCAAACAGCTACTGAGTTGTCATTGGGATCAGTGGTCAGTGCGGTCAGGTGCTCTGTCCTGGTAGGAAATTCCAGGATGCGCCTGTAGCTAAGCCTCCCTGACATGCGCACATGCGTCCCCATATAAAATTTGGCTTCTGCACATGTGAAGCAAGCGAAATCTTGAATGAGTCAATGCATGCGCGGAAGCAAAAATATTGACAAAAATCACCAAAATCTCACTCTTGTGTGCATCCTTCCATGAGATTTTGCTTGCTGTGCATGTGTAGAAGTCAAATCTCATGCCGACAAGCGCCCCCGTGCCCCCACGCCAGCTTCACGGATTGGGATAGATCAGATATTTCCAAACTTGGGACCTTTAAGACATGCTGGCTGAGGAATTCTGGGAGTTGGAGTCCACAAGTCTTGAAGTTGCCAAGTTTGGAATAGATGGAATAGGTGACGGATGGAAGGAAAGATGGAAATGGAACATCTGAACACCAAATTTGTAAATCAGTGATTGTTTATTTGTTTGATTTTATTTTGCATGCATCCCCGTTATTATTATTTTTTTTAGCTCCATCTGTCAGGGATTTCTAGATTTGCATTTTGGACAGAATTACTGATAATATTTTTGTAGATAGCACAAAGAAGTACGAGGAAAAGAAATAGCAATCTATGCAGCAGGCATTTAGCTGCAAATAATATAAATCCCAATGTTTTCTATTCTGCAGGCAAGGGTTTTATATATATAAAATATACACATTTTAAATTTATTTACATACATACATACATATAGGCAACATATATATATGCAATATATGTATATATCTATATTACTGTAAATAAATTTAAAATGTTTTAAATTATTTGTTATATTTTTATTGTTATAATTATTTGTAAAATTAATTATTTATAATTTAAAACAATAAAATATTTATTTAAACAAAAAAAATATTTTAAAAGTATTTACATTATTTAAAGCACAGTTAAGCTGTGAGAAATGTTCTTTGTGTTTGGAGTGTGGTGGTTGGCTTTCCTTAAGAAGTTGTGGGCGCTCCATCACACTGGAGGTTTTTTAAGAAGAGGCTGGACAGTCTTTGTCTGAAAAATGGTATAGGACCATGATGGCGAACCTAGGTCATGCTGCCACAGGTGGCACATAGAGCCATATCGGAGGACAAGTGAGGCATTGCCCTATGTCATCTCCAGTGCTCATGCGCATGAGCCAGCTGATTTTCGGCTCTGGGTAAGACTGTTTCCCCTCGGGAGGCTTCAGGGAATGTGAAAAACCACCCAACGGACAAACTGGAAGTTCAGAAAACAGACTTCCAGTTTGCCCATTGTGCTGTTTTTTGCACTTCGGGGCTTCAGGAAGCTTTCCCGAAGGCTCCAGAGTGTGAAAAACAGCATAATGTGCAAACCGGAAGTCTGTTTTACCGAACTTCCGGTTTGCCCATTTTTTCACATTCCCAGGCTTCAATGAGGCCTGGGTGCATGCGCGGGGATGGGGGGATTGTGTTCATGTGCAGGGGACGGCAGTAGTGTGTGTGTGTGTATGCATGGAGGGAAGGAATGGGTGTGGGCACGTGCGTGTGTGCTACCGTGTTAATAATAATAATAATAATAATAATAATAATAATAATAATAATGACAACAACAACAGTAATAATAATAGTAGTAGTAGTAGTAGTAGTAGTAGTAGTAGTAGTTCTGGAGACCTCACCTACAAAAAGATATGGATTAAATCGAACGGGTCCAAAGACGGGCTACAAAAATGGTGGAAGGTCTTAAGCATAAAACGTATCAGGAAAGACTTCATGAACTCAATCTGTATAGTCTGGAGGACAGAAGGAAAAGGGGGGACATGATCGAAACATTTAACCCTGCTGCTCAGTTCAAAAAACCTCCCTAATCTTATGTTCCCGGGTCTATTTGACCCGGACTGCAAATTGATCATTTTAGGTACTTATATTTGGTCTTTTGGAAAGCTTTTTTCACCTGGAAACAAGTTTGAACATTTCTGCACACAATGGAATGAAAATTGAACTGAAAAAATTAATCCTTATTGATTTATTTTGCACATAAATGTGCCTCCACCCCCATGTTTGTGGATTTGTTTTAGGTTTATAAGGCCGGGGAGTGGCCCTTTTGTGGCAAAAATAAACCAATAAGAATTTTCAGTTCATTTCTATTTTTCTTATGTTCAGGATTGTTCAATTTAGTATATCAAAACTTTTGGGGGAATATTCCTTAGAGATTTGTAGCGTAAAAAAAGTATAAATCGAAACACAATTCAGAAAACATGGGGGGGAGGGGCTTTTTGATAAAAATAAAAATATAAGCCTCATTTTTTTCAGTTCAATTTTCATATTATTATGTTCATAAATGTTCAAACTAGTTTTCCAGTTGAAAAAGTTTTCAAAAAGATCAAATTCAAGTACCTAAAAAAATTATTTTTGGTCCGGTCATATACGACCAGAAACAGACTCGAAGTGATTATTATTTTTTGCCCAGAAAAGAATTAGCCACCACCCCAAAAATATTTTTTTGATGATCAGCAATGTTAAATTGAGTAAATTAATGCATAAGATATTAAAAATATTTCGGATTTGAAGCTTGCGTAAATATAAAGTGAAAATGTTTGCAAGCAGCCAAGGGGGGGGAGGAGGGCTTATTTATGATTGTAAACAACCAATAAGAAACATTTCTTTCAGTTCATTTATAGTTTTCTTATATTCAGAAATGTTCAAACTACCAATCCCACACCAACTTTAGTAAAATTGAACACATTTTGCAAGCAGAACTATCCATAAATTGAAAAATATTTCACAAAAACGGGGGGGGGGCACATTCTATCAGCAAAATAAACCAATAAGAATTATTTTTTTCATTTCAATTTTCATATCATTGTGTGCAGAAATGTTCGGACTACTTTCCAAGTGAAAAAAGTATTCAAATTGACCAAACATAAGCACTTCAAATTAAGAGTTTTCGGTCCGGGTCAGGGTAACCCGGGAACACAAGAAGTGTGACTTTTTGTTTTTCAGCAAGAAAGAAACCCCTCACCCCCCAAAAAAAATTCTCATAGAGAGAACCCCTGAAATGATGAAAAGTCATGAAATTTCAAGTTACAGAATTGCAGGGAAAATTTTTTACAGGGACTCAAACTTGGCTTCGGGTCACATACGACCCGAACTGAGCAGTATTAAATGTGTTAAAGGGTTAAATAAGGTTCAGGAGGGAAGTGTTTTTAATAGGAAAGTGAACACAAGAACAAGGGGACACAATCTGAAGTTAGTTGGGGGAAAGATCAGAAGCAACATTAGAAAATATTATTTTACTGAAAGAGTAGTAGATCCTTGGAACAAACTTCCAGCAGACGTGGTTGGTAAATCCACTGCAAATGAATTTAAACATGCCTGGGATAAACATATATCCATTGTAAGATAAAATACAGGAAATAGTATAAGGGCAGACTAGATGGACCATGAGGTCTTTTTCTGCCGTCAGTCTTCTATGTTTCGAGAGGGGCGGCATATAAATCCAATAAATCTAAATCTAAATAAATCGAATAAGAATAAGAATAAGAATAAGAATAAGAATAAGAATAAGAATAAGAATAAGAATAAGAATAAGAATAAGAATAAGAATAAGAATAAGAATAAGAATAAGAATAAGAATAAGAATAAGAATAAGAATAAGAATAAGAATAAGAATAATGATGACGATGACAGGTATGGCCCAAGTATTTATAGCCTTGATAGTGTTGCCCCCGTTCAGTTTGCTCTTCAAAATTTTTCTGGTCCTCTGGATGTACTCTTTGCTGATCACAGCTTTCACATGACCATGCTTGATATTATCCAGTTGCAACATGCTCAAGTATCTGAAGGCTTCTGGCTGGTGGCACGTGATGGTTTGACCATTTGGCATTTCAATGCCCTCACTTTCAGTGATTTCCCCCTTTTTCATTGCCACCGTGGCATATTTATCCAGGCCAAACTCCATGCTGATGTCATTGCTGAAGATTCGCACCGTGTTGGTTAGTGACTGTATCTCAGTTTCTGATCTTATATGGATGACCTGAAGTTGTACGGAAGATCAGAAACTGAGATACAGTCACTAACCAAGCAGGCGCTCAAAACTCAACTAGTATCAGTAACCTGTTTTTCTACAATGGAAATGGGATGAAGAGGGAAAAAATGAAACACATTCTTGTGTCAGGCAAGGGAGGGAGGGATGGAGGAGGGAAGGTAGGTAAGTAGGTAGGTATGAAGGTATGAAGGAAGGAAGGAAGGAAGGAAGGAAGGAAGTGGCTGTGGGTTTTGCCTCCCAAGGACAATTCTATCTGTCCGTCCATCACCCTGGGGTGGGGAGTTATTGACCCCCTCAGATAGGGTCCGCAACTTGGGCGTCCTCCTCGATCCACAGCTCACATTAGAGAAACATCTTTCAGCTGTGGCAAGGGGGGACATTTGCCCAGGTTCGCCTGGTGCACCAGTTGCGGCCCTATTTGGACCGGGAGTCATTGTTCACAGTCACTCATGCCCTCATCACCTCGAGGTTTGACTACTGTAATGCTCTCTACATGGGGCTACCTTTGAAAAGTGTTCGGAAACTTCAGATCGTGCAGAATGCAGCTTTGAGAGCAGTCATGGGCTTTCCCAAATATGCCCATGTTACACCAACACTCCGCAGTCTGCAATTGTTGCCGATCAGTTTCTGGTCACAATTCAAAGTGTTGGTAATGACCTATAAAGCCCTTCATGGCACCGGACCAGATTATCTCAGGGACCGCCTTCTGCTGCACGAATCCCAGCGACCAGTTAGGTCCCACAGAGTTGGCCTTCTCTGGGTCCCGTCAACTAAACAATGTCGTTTGACGGGACCCAGGGGAAGAGCCTTCTCTGTGGCGGCCCCGGCCCTTTGGAACCAACTCCCTCCAGAGATCAGAATTGCCCCCACCTTCCTCGCCTTTTGTAAGCTCCTTAAAACCCACCTCTGCTGTCAGGCATGAGGGAACTGAGATATTCTTCCCCCCTAGGCCTTACAATTTATGCATGGTATGTTTGTATGTATGTTTGGTTTTATAATAAGGTTTTTTTAGTTGTTTTAGTATTGGATTGTTACATGCTGTTTTTTGTCACTGTTGTTAGCCACCCCGAGTCTGTGGAGTGGGGCGGCATACAAATCCAATAAATAAAGGAAGGAAATTATCTAGCTGTGGTAGTCTTCTCCACTAGGTGACACTCTTAACCAGCTAAAGGTTTTCTATGTGCTGAGTGAAGGAATATATTTAGAACATGTAGTGTTCTCCTTGAAAAATGGATTACAGAATATGAAAGATACTGAATCTTCCCTTGCCTTCTTCATCCTTTTATTCACTTCCTTTCCTTTCCTTTCCTTCCCTTCCATAAAGAAGGCTAAAAATTAGCTGGCCAGTGCTGGAAATGACACAGGGCAACACCTCATGTGCTATCAGATATGGCTCCATGTGCCACTAATGTTCACCATCACCGTCATAGACCCACTTTTGGATTTTCGGGCAATATGATCCCCTTTCCAAATGAATGCAAGCACAGCAGCTGCCTGCAACTCTTTAAAGCAGCTGTATCTTTTGGGGGTTATAATGGTGCCCACCTTTTTTAAAAATCCCTAAGAATAAACCGAGCATTGAATATTTCCCAGAAAAAAGCTCCAGGATTTAGATTAGTTGACGAGTTTGCAGATTATAAATTTGTATGTACCACCATAACATATATTCCTTTGCAAAGCTTTGTGAGGGTTTTCCCCCCCTCAGCACCAACAAAAAATATTTCCAAAGCTGAGATAGACTTTGCTTCCTTCCAAAAAAAGAAAGAGAAAGAAAGAAAGAAAGAAAGAAAGAAAGAAAGAAAGAAAGAAGGAAGGTAGGAAAAACCAGTTATGCCTCTTGTAATTTTCCAATCAAACTCAAGACATAACTTTCATTAGAAACATGGTTGAGCAACCTTTTAAAAAAATGACCCCATAATCATTGGGGTTAAGTCGGGGCAACTGAATGAAGCAGAGGGTTTACTGGCTGGCTGCCTTTTCTGTCACCAATGCAGAGTTCACAGCAGATATATTCTCGTTGTGTCCATATATTGTTGTGGTTGGCTCTGGCCCAGCTCCTGCCCCAGGTAATGTGGAGGTGGATGCAGGGGGAAATTCAACATGTCACAGGCCTGTGTTATTGCCGACAGAGTCAGTTCAGAGTTTAGTTTCCTCGGACGAAGAAGAAGGTGGGAGTGACTTGGCAGAGGATGGCTTGGCACACAGCCCAGGCAGTCAATCTCCCTTATCTTCCATTGATTCGGATGATGACGTTTTGGACCCACACAAGCGCAGAATTATGCGTAGAAGAGACCAAGTAAGGACATATTACAGGAGATAAGGGAGGCCAACTGTGTTTGGGTGGGGCTCCAGTAATTAGGGCTGCTGCTATAAATAGCAGCATGTGGGTTTGGCCGTTGTGGAAGAATATCTGATCGGAGTTCATCAAGAATCTTGTGTTGCTGGACTTTGTTGCTTTTTCATGCCTTTGAAACCAAAGCAGAGCAACGTGTGTGTGTGTGTGTGTGTGTGTGTGTGTCTCACTTCGTTGGAAGAAGAAGGGGTGTGAAGTTTCTTCACAGCTGCTAGCTAAGTACTTAATGACTGCTTAAGAGAAATTGTACAGACTACCTGGTTGTTTTGGGAAGAGTGCTCCTTGCAATACAAAAAGAATGCTTCCCTGCAAATAGTCCTTGTTTTAAGATCTGTAACTCTATGATCCAGGTCTTTCTTGGGTCTGGTTCCTTCCTTTTCTATCCGTATCCCCTATCCTTTTCCACTGAAGCGATGGGAGAATTACAGAGTTTTTGTAAGATCTAGAAACAGATTGCATCAAACATTAGGGGCCTGTTAAGCTGTACCAGCACTATGTAAATTTTTTAAAATGCAAATTAAAAATTAATTTTAAAACCGTTGATAGATCTGAAAGCAGAATCTCTGTTGTCTTCTCTGAATGTGTGTGTGTGTGTGTGTGTGTGTTTGTCTGTTGTTTGTATGTATCTCCTGTCCTGAGGAATCGGCAGATGACTTTAAATGATAATATAAGCATCCTTCTGTTCCTCATCCTTCAATCAAAACTTCAATATTTTTCCTGGACAGTGTTTGAAGATGCTTCATTTGTTTCCTTTTATCATTCCACTCTCATATAGTACATGCCAAGTTTCTAGTCATCCCTGATTCAAGCTACCATATTTTTCGGAGTATAAGACGCACCTTAGTTTTTGGGGAGGAAAATAGGGAAAAGAATCTGCTTACCAGGTATTCATCTGGCTAGCGTCCTTAGTCTGGACAGTTTCAGCACATTATTTTATCCCCTGGTTAGGGCTTATAAAAAAACCTTATTCGGAGAGAGTAACAATGAAAGAGCTTGCAAGCCAGAAAGAGCTGGGAACATCATTATCACCTGGAAAGAAATATTTGGAGCAATTAGAGCAATAAAAAAAACCCTGCAAAGACTTAGGGCTTGGAAAATATTATTTGCAAAAATTAACAATGAAAGATCTTGCAAGCCGGTAAAAGCTGGGAACATCATTAGCACCTAGTTAGGGCTGGAAAAAAAAGCTTTGAAAAAAGCTACATTCAGAGTATAAGACGCACCCAAATTATCAGCCTCTTTTAGGAAGGAAAAAAGTGTATCTTACAGGTGCGTTCCAAAAGTAATGCAATTGAATTTCCCGCGCCACTCCTATTGGTCGGAGTGGGACTGAAGCACTTGGAATAGGTGAGGTGACGCTAAGATTTGCCGCAAAACCAGTCTCAGTGCTCTCCAAGCTGTGGAAGCGGCAGGACGTCAGTTATTGTAAACCTCTGCACGCCGACCGTGTCACGAAAAACCTTTGAACTTTTGCAATGTATAGAAATTGAACCTGATTATTTGGACAACGTCATCACTAGTGATGAAATCTGGGTTTTTGAATATGACCCAGCAACAAAAGGCCAAAGCTCTGAGTGGCACACCGCCAGTCTCCCAAGTCCAAAAAGGCAAGAATGAGCAAATCAAAAATGAAAACAATGCTCATTGTCTTTTTTGACAGTAAATGAGTGGTCCATAAGGAGTTTGTTCCTCAAGGACAGACAATTAACGCTGCCTACTATGTGGATGTGCTGGAAAGACTCCGAAAAAGGGTCATCATGATGAGAAAAGACATCTCCACTACCTGGCAACTCCATCATGACAATGCGCCTTGCCACAATGCGCTACGAGTCCGCGAGTTCCTGGCTAAACACCAGGTGCCAACGCTGCCCCACCCTCCTATAGTCCTGACGTCGCTCCAGCAGACTTCTTTTTGTTCCCTCGGATTAAGGCAGCCCTGAAAGGAACCCGTTTTTCATCCATAGGAGAGATCCAATCAGCTGTGACAAAGACCTTGCGAGAGGTCCCCGAAGACGCCTTCCAGGGCACGTACCGGTAATGGCAGAGTCGCTAGAAAAAATGTGTGGAGGCCCAAGGACAGTACTTTGAAGAATTTTAAGTGTTTGTACAAATCTGTTCAATAAATTACTTTTTTAAAAAATAATTACATTACTTTTGGAATACACCTCCAAAAATATGGTATGTTTCCTCACACAAGCAATACATTGATACACCCCTTGCCAAACCAAGTTTTTCACTTATACAAATGTACAGATTAACAGAGTTGGAAGGGACCTTGTAGGTCAGTGATGGTGAATCTATGGCACACATGCCACAGGTGGCACACAGAGCCATATCTGAAGGCATATGGGGAGTTGCCCTATGTCAGCCCAAGCATGCATGGGTGTGCTGGCCAGCTGAGTTTTGGCCTTCTGGAGGATGTGGGGAGGCTGTTTTCACCCTCCCCAGGCTTCAGGAAAGTTTCTGGAGCAATGTCAATGGGGAAGTCAGATTCACTCAACAACAACCATTTTGCTAACTTAACAACTGCAGTGATTCACTTAACCGCTGTTGTGTAAAATGATGTTGGAAGAAACCTGGTTGGTTCCCCAGCTGTGTAGCAGTCACTGACGCTGAAAAGAAATTGACACCAGAGCAAGGTGCCAGAAAGCAGAACTCTTTAATTCAGGAAGGCAAGATAAAGTAGTGATACAGCTCAAGCAGTCCTGGCTTGCAAGCAGATTGGGATGGCAAACCTGTACCCTTTTATACTTAATTTTCCTTTGAAGCTCCTGCAGTTTGTTGGGTTTTGATGTGCATCGTCCCTGGGTTTTTGTCTTTCCTGCTTTAATGGGTTAAACCTGGTCCTGGATCCTTGGAGTTTTTCTCCTTATCCTAAGGGTTAATCCTGTCAGAGAGGCAGGAAAAAGGTGTTCTGGTGTGCCTTGGTGAGTTATTTTTAGCCTGATCCTGCTTATCTTTATTGCTCTGCTTAAGTGTTTCTGTGGTCAACTTTGTTACTTTTGTAACAGCCATTTGATTTCTGAGTTTTCTTTTCAGCAGGTGCTTTTGCTTTGGGGTTTGAATTTCTTAAATGGGGAAGGGTTGTTTTAAGTCTTTTGGAACTGCTTTAGAAACATAGAAACATAGAAGACTGACGGCAGAAAAAGACCCCATGGTCCATCTAGTCTGCCCTTTTACTATTTCCTGTATTTTATCTTACAATGGATATATGTTTATCCCAGGCATGTTTAAATTCGGTTACTGTGGATTTACCAACCACGTCTGCTGGAAGTTTGTTCCAAGGATCTACTACTCTTTCAGTAAAATAATACTTTCTCATGTTGCCTTTGATCTTTCCCCCAACTAACTTCAGATTGTGTCCCCTTGTTCTTGTGTTCACTTTCCTGTTAAAAACACTTCCCTCCTGAACCCTATTTAACCCTTTAACATATTTAAATGTTTCGATCATGTCCCCCCTTTTCCTTCTGTCTTCCAGACTATACAGATTGAGTTCATTAAGTCTTTCCTGATACGTTTTATACTTCAGACCTTCCACCATTCTTGTAGCCCGTCTTTGGACCCGTTCAATTTTGTCAATATCTTTTTGTAGGTGAGGTCTCCAGAACTGAACACAGTACTCCAAATGTGGTCTCACCAGCGCTCTATATCATGTTTTTACAGATCTTTACCCACCTATATACAATATATTTATTTTTATTCTAAAGAATGAAGTAGATAGATGGTTAAATATATTAGCTTACGGCTATATAGAGATATCAATAAGTAAGTATGTAAGTATTTATTGAGATGAAAGTATAAAGATAAGCATGTGAGTGACTTGCTTTGTTTATCCAGCCATTTTTGTATGTCCTTATTCAGTATGTATGTATGTATGTATGTATGTATGTATGTATTATTTATTTATTAGATTTCTATGCTGCCCTTCTCGAGGTGACTCAGGGCGGCGTACAACATTATAAATGCAACAATACATATAAAGAAATTCAAATTTCTTTAAAAATAATTATATAAAATTACTAAAAATGTTAGAAAAACCACATATACAGTCATGCACATTCATCCAATTCAATCATTCATAATATTTATTTATTTATTTATTTATTGGATCTGTCCCCTCTCCGTGGACTCGGGGCGGCTAACAACAGTGACAAAAACAGAATGTAAAAATCCAATACTAAAACAGCTAAAAACCCTTGTTATAAAACCAATCATACGTACAAACATACCATGCATAAATTGTAGAAGCCTAGGGGGAAATATTATCTTAGTTCCCCCATGCCTGATGGCAGAGGTGGGTTTTGAGGAGCTTATGAAAGGCTATTCTAATCTCTGGGGGGAGTTGGTTCCAGAGGGCCGGGGCCGCCACAGAGAAGGCTCTTCCCCTGGGCCCTGCCAACCGACATTGTTTAGTTGACGGGACTCGGAGAAGGCCCACTCTGTGGGACCTAACTGGTCGCTGGGATTCATGCGGCAGAAGGCGGTCCCTGAGATAATCTGGCCCAGTGCCCCCTCCCAGCATATGTGGGGGGGGGAGACAATCTCATCACTCAGGGCCCCCCTTTATTTATTATTTATTTATTTATTAGATTTGTATGCCACCCTTCTCCGAAGACTTGGGGCGGCTCACAACAGTAACAAAAAACAGTATAATAATGAAACAAATCTAATAATAAAATTACATTAAAAAACCCCAACAATTTAAAAACCATACAACACATACATACCAAACATAAAATATAAGAAAGCCTGATGGAGATGTCTTAGTTCCCCCATGCCTGGAGATATAGGTGGGTCTTGAGTAACTTGCAAAAGACAAGGAGGGTGGGGGCCATTCTACTCTCCGGGGGGAATTAATTCCAGAGGGCTGGGGCCGCCACAGAGAAGGCTCTTCCCCTGGGGCCCGCAAAACAACATTGTTTGGTTGACGGGACCCGGAGAAGGCCAACTCTATGGGACCTTATCAGCCGCTGGGATTCGTGTGGTAGAAGGTGGTTCTGGAGGTATTTAGTGGTTCCTTTTTTTGGTGTACTTTCCCCAATAGGACAAAACTCTGTTAACATCTTTTTTTTTGCTTAGCAACAGCAATTTGGGGGTTGAATGGTGGTCCTAAGTTGAGGACTACCTGTATTGTAGCTCTGATTCAGTGCTTTCTTGATCTCCTGAAAGGGATTGGTGGGGAAATTATATTACCTACCATTTCTGGGACACAGAGAACAAAGAGTTTGTCTCCCCTTTGTTCTTCCAAAGCAAAATTTTAGACAACGTGGCTAAAATAGTACAGGGCAGTGATGACGAACCTTTTTTTTCTCGAGTGCCAAAAGAGCACGCACGAGCACTATCACGCATGTGCAAGTGCTCACACCCATAATTCAATCCCTGCGGAGAGTGAAAACAACTTTCCCTACTTCCTGCAGGCCCACTGGAAGCTGGAAATGGCCTGTTTCCCAACTTCTGGTGGGCCCAGTAGGCTCATGTTTCTCCTTCCCCAGGTTCCAAAGTCTTCCCTGGAGCCGAGGGAGGGTAAAAATACCTCCCCATCCCCCTGGAGGCTCTCTGTAAGCCAAAAATGCTCTCCCAGAGCCTCTGTGCAAGCCAAAAATCAGATGGCCAGCACACACATGCACATTGGAGCTGAGCTAGGGCAACGGCTCACATGCCAGTAGATATGGCTCCGTGTGCCACCTGTGCACCCATGCCATAGGTTCGCCATCACTGGTGTAGGGTCTCCTATTTGAGGAGGAGGGGTAGGACTAGAAGGTGCCTTCCAACTCTGTTATCCTGTTAACCGAAGAAAAACAAATGCTATTTATTGTTTATTTCTTTACTTTTTTTCCTTCCATGAATAGAGCTTGCCTTGACTCCCTGAATGCCCTTTGCTGACAACAATGAAAAGAGCCGGGTTTTTAGGTTTAAATTTATACTTAAATGTTAATAGCTTTCAATTCCTCCAAAATCATAAAATAAAAATTTTGAAAGCCTAATTTAAAACCAATAAAAAATATCTCAGCTCGCCAATAAAACAGGGAGCGGAGGAAGCAATAAATAATGGAAGGGTGTTTAAAAAATAATAGAACAACGCACGAGCTTGTTTTTTTTTTTTAAGTAAGTAGTTCTTCCTAGGTTTTGAGCAAGCAAGCCTTGACCTGCTGAGAACTTGCTCTGCTCTTTTCTTCCAAGGTGTTTCTATTCATCTATTGATTCATTGATGAGATTTATGACCGCTTCTTCTCCAGAAACTCAAAGCAGTTCACAAGGAAGAGTTTTCTTTCATAACTAAAGTTTTGTGGGAAAATTCAGGATGAGGGAGAGTCTGGAAAGAGTGCAGAGCAGAGCAACAAAGTTAATTAGTGGACCGGAGGCTAAAACATATGAAGAACAGTTGCAGGAATTGGGTATATCTAGTCTAGTGAAAAAAAGGACTAGGGGAGGCACAATTGCAGTGTTCCAATAGAAACATAGAAACATAGAAGACTGACGGCAGAAAAAAGACCTCATGGTCCATCTAGTCTGCCCTTATACTATTTCCTGTATTTTATCTTAGGATGGATATATGTTTATCCCAGGCATGTTTAAATTCAGTTACTGTGGATTTACCAACCACGTCTGCTGGAAGTTTTTTCCAAGGATCTACTACTCTTTCAGTGAAAAACGTTGCTTCCCCCAACTAACTTCAGATTGTGTCCCCTTATTCTTGTGTTCACTTTCCTATTAAAAACACTTCCCTCCTGAACCTTATTTAACCCTTTAACATATTTAAATGTTTCGATCATGTCCCCCCTTTCCCTTCTGTCTTCCAGACTATACAGATTGAGTTCATGAAGTCTTTCCTGATACGTTTTATACTTAAGACCTTCCACCATTCTTGTAGCCCGTCTTTGGACCCGTTCAATTTTGTCAATCTCTTTTTGTAGGTGAGGTCTCCAGAACTGAACACAGTATTCCAAATGTGGTCTCACCAGCGCTCTATATAAGGGGATCACAATCTCCCTCTTCCTGCTCGTTATCCCTCTAGCTATGCAGCCAAGCATCCTACTTGCTTTTCCTACTGCCCGACCACACTGCTCACCCATTTTGAGACTGTCAGAAATCACTACCCCTAAATCCTTCTCTTCTGAAGTTTTTGCTAACACAGAACTGCCAATGCAATACTCAGATTGAGGATTCCTTTTCCCCAAGTGCATTATTTTACATTTGGAAACATTAAACATTAAAATAGAGGGGGGGGGGGGTTTGCCCAGGTTCGCCTGGTGCACCAGTTGCGGTCCTATTTGGACTGGGAGTTACTGCTCACAGTCACTCATGCTCTCATCAGCTCGATGTTCGACCCTATATGTGACAAACAGAGGCTGGCTGTGAACATGGCACAAGGTTCGTTACCAATTGCCTTTATCCTTCTTTGAAAAGGCTTTTAATGGTTATCCATTCTTAACAACAAGAGCTTAACATTTTTGATTAAACCTCTCCCGGAAATCCTGACAACTCTTGACACCTTCCCTCTGAATTTAATTAACTCTCCCCATACACTTTTTAAAACTTTTTGCTTTTATAAGTTGGGCTAAAGTCTTCGTTGTAAAGATGAGAAGGCAAGAAGAAGCAGAAGTTAATAGTTTCATTACAAGGTATTTTGTGGGTTTTAAAAAAAGAAATAATGATTTCTTTTCTAGGCTGGGAGAAGGCGGCAGCTCAATTAAATCTAGCCTTAAAGATTTGGTTAATTAGAAAAATTGTGTTGAGATTATGAAGGAATGTTGCAGGAGCTGGTAGATGAAACCAGATAAATTTGTCAGTTTTGGCTTCTCTGCACCTCACATTTATATTTTTGAATTATTTTAATGAACAAAGAATGTAATTGGTTTTTAACAAGTATGTGCATTGCAGTTCTGAACATTTTCATGCACTTCTCTGTGATTGTGTTTCTTCTTTTTTAAAAAAACAACAACAACAATTTTATTAAGTATATATACATTTAAAAAGACATCACTCAACCATTACATAATTACATTATAATCATTATTTCATCTACATTTAAAGACATACAAAGAAAAGAAAAACACAAAGTACAAGAAAAAGCAAAAACAGAACCAAAACAAAAATAATTATTCTTATATTATATTATTCTTTACTGTATATTTATTGATGTATAAAATTTATTGGCCACACATCTTACCATTCTATCTCTCCTCTTCTTCTCCCTCCTCTGTCTGTGTCTGTCTGTCTGTCTGTCTGTCTGTCTGTCTGTCTGTCTGTCTGTCTGTCTGTCTCTGTCTTCCTATCTCTGTCTTTGTCTCTGTCTGTCTCTGTCTCTGTCTCTGTCTCTCTCTAGATTGTTCTGAGTTCGGGTTTTGCCCCGTGTAATATTTTGAGTGTCTATGCAATGTTTCAGTGAAATCACATTCACCATCATCAGGCTGAAGTTTTAAGCTTCGTGCTGCTGTAAATATAGTTTGTTTGCAACTGCCATAGTGGTGGGGGTGGAGCTTTGGTTTGAATGTAGCAAATAGATTGGGTGGCTATGTTTTAATGATTTGATTGGTTGGTGGAATCACATTTCGTTGAAGGATTGACATGGTGATGGTGAGGATATGTTTTTTTGTTTAAGGCTGGTTTCCAAATCTCTGGCAGGCGGGACGTGTCATCTCGTTTGTTCATGCTGAGGGGGTGTTTTTCTATCTCTATGGCTTCCATGATAATTCTTTTGTATACATTTTCTGTTTTGGAAAGTAATTTAGTTTTTTCAAAGTCAATTTCATGCTCTGTTTTTTTAATGTGCTGGACAAGGGAGGAAGTTTTCCCCCCCTTTTTGACTGCATTCTTATGTTCTGCAATGCGTGTGTTTACTCTTTGATTAGTTTGTCCAATGTATGTGGCTGCACATGTTTTGCAAGGGATTTCATAGATTCCTTGGTTTTCAAGTTGGATTTTATCTTTTGGGTTTCTTAGGATGTTTGATATTTTTTGGTTAGTGACAAATGAAGTTTTGATATTATGTTTGTGTAGAATTTTATTTTCATGGGTACAGGTATGACGGTCTTGGTATATTCGGGTTTCTTCCTGTGTAGGATTTGGAAATTTCTGGCGATGTTTCGACGAGGTCTCACTCGTCATCTTCAGGCTGGTGTTTCTGTCCTTGTTCTCAGGCGAACACTGCGAGACCTGAGCTGCCTTCCTTCTATAAATACTGGTGGCTGGGTGTGGTTTGATGGCTCAGCAATTGCCTGCTGTGTAGAAACTTCCTGGTGAGTCAGTGGGGTAACAATTGGGGTCGTTGATGTAGCTGAGGTATGCTGATTAATTAATGGTTGTAGATTAGGCGTGATATCCTGAGTAGTTGGAACTTGCAGGCTACTTGATTGTTTTACAATGTGTGTTCTGAGTCTGGTTTCTATGGCTGGGATACGTTTGAGGGCTGGTTTCCAGATGTCTGGTAAACGAGAGGTATCATCCCGCTTGTTCATATTTTGGGGATGTTTTTCTATCTCGATGGCCATGACTATGACTATGGTATTTCTGTGTGTTCAGCTGCTGTATTTTCAAAATTGCGTCATAAGTAGGTTTTGGTGGGTCCGTTGTAACTTTGAAGCGATTGGTCATAAGTCGAGGGCTATCTGTATCTTTAATATTATTCTAGGGGTAAAACCAGAACGTTGTAAGTGTGGAATTTCCGACTCATTGATAGTGAGTACCTTAAATCTGAATCTCTTTGAAAGCCTCTAAATGCTTCCTCCCAGGTTTCTCATCACCTGGCGGAGTCACTTTGGACCATACAAACTTTTACCATTTCCTCCTCTCTTGATTGTCCCAATGTTTTTCCATTCCATACTCAGCATTTCCACCGCCATTGATTGCAAAGGCACAGTATTGATTTCCTCCAAAGCAGCCATTTGATCCTCCTGTGGTTGCTGGTTTTTTTTTTTGTTTTTTTTTAAGGACAAGTAAACCTACATATTGGAAAAACGGACTTCTGATTTGCTTGTTGTGCTGTTTTTCACACTCCAAGGCTTCGATCTGATCTAAATGTAGTTCATAAAACCATCTACCACAATGTCTTACCTGCCAATGAATGCTTCAACTTCAACTGCAACAGTACAAGAGCACACAATAGATTCAAACTTAATGTAAACCGCTCCAAACCTGACTGCAAAAAATACCACTTCAGCAACAGTGATCAATGCTTGAAATACACTTGGGTTATTTATTTATTTATTTATTTATTCATTCATTCATTCATTCATTTTCATTCATTCATTTATTCATTTATTCAAGTACATATTGGTAGTAGACAAAGATATACAGTGGTACCTCGGTTTTCGAACGCTTCTCAGTTCGAACAAATCGGTATTCAACGAGGAAACTCAAGAAACTTTTGCCCTGAAATCCAAACAAACATTTGGAACTCGAACACTCGAGAGATCTGAAGACAGAAGCCGGCAAGCTACAGAGAGAGAGAGAGAGAGATGGGGACAGAAGCGGGCAAGTGAGAGAGCTGAAGACAGAAGCTGGCAAGCTACAGAGAGAGAGAGAGAGAGACGGAGATAGAAGCGGGCGAGTGAGAGAGCTGAAGACAAAAGACGGAAAGCTACAGAGAGAGAGAGAGACGGGGACAGAAGCAGGCAAGCTAGAGGGAGAGACAACTGAGGAGGGGAATTTATCTTAAATTGTTTCGGTTCTCAACCAAATTGGTTCTCGACCACACTTCCAGAACGAATTGTGCTCGAGAACCGAGGTACCACTGTAACAATGTTTGTATACATGATACTAGCAAAAGAGAAACATTAGGACAGGGGACGGTAGGCACGCTGGTACACTTATGCATGCCCCTTACTGACCTCTTAGGAATCGGGAGAGGTCAACAATGGATAGTCTAAGAGTAAAGTTTTGGAGGTTAGGTGATGATACTATGGAGTCAGATAGTGAGTTCCATGCATCAACTACTCAGTTACTAAAGCCATATTTCCTGTAGTTGACTTTGGAGTGGTTTACTTTAAGTTTGTATCTGTTATGTGCTCGTGTGTTGTTGTTGTTAAAACTGAAGTAGTTGTACATATGAAATGGTCATATACACAATACACAAGGGCACAATAGATTCAAACTTAATGTTAACTGCTCCAAACCTGACTGCAGAAAATAAGACTTAGAGTGATCAATGCCTGGAATGCACTACCTGTGGTTTCTTCCCCAAACCCCCAAAACTTTAAGCTTAGACTGTCTACAGTCGACCTCACCCATTCCTAAGAGGTCTATAAAAGAGCTGGGATGGCGCAGCAGGTAGAGTGCTGTACTGCAGGCCACTGAAGCTGACTGTAGATCTGCAGGTCAGCGGTTCAAATCTCATCATCTGCTCAAGGTTAACTCAGCCTTCCATCCTTCTGAGGTGGGTAAAATGAGGACCCGGATTGTGGGGCAATATGCTGGCTCTGTTAAAAAGTGCTATTGCTAACATGTTGTAAGTCACCCTGAGTCTAAAGAGAAGGGCGGCATAAAAATTGAATGAATGAATGAATAAATAAATGGTGTGCATAAGCGCACCATCATGACTACCGTCCCTGTCCCATTTGTTGGGTATTTTGGTTACTATTAATACTATTAATATTAGCAGAGATCAGCTGGTTTAATTTGCAGTCAATATGGCAAAAAATTAACACATGACTCAGAATCTCATTTGTTAACAATAAATAAACATTCCTTCATAAAGTTGAAAAGTACAATCTTTACTCACAATTCTGTTGGTTTATGCACTTACAGAATGCAGGCAGAAAAACTTATATTCCAGTCCACATTAATAACTTCTGGGTGGTCCCATGTGTGAGGATGCTTTTGGATTCCCCTCACAAATGTGTCCTCAACCGAGGACAATGGAGTACACAGGAAGGTAGAAGGAGATGGAAAGAAGGATCAGAAGGGAGGGGCCATCTACTCTGCAGTTGTATTTATAGGCTACAGGGTACATGCCCCCCCATTGGTCATCAAAAGGTGACACAATGGTCAGTTAACTGCGACCTGACCATAGAGATGTGTTTACAAGACAGTGCAAGAATGTGGTAGAGTGGTAGAAACCCAACACTATTTACCTGTATCTACTTTACTTATAATTATCTTTATTCAATACCTGCTATCTTGTACATGTTTTGACTAAACCAAGGGTAGGCAAAGTTGGCTCTTCTATGACTTGTGGACTTCAACTCCCAGAATTCCTGAGACAATCATGCTAGCTCAGGAATTCTGGGAGTTGAAGTCCACATGTGATAGAAAAGCCAAGTTTGCCTACCCCGTGTTGTGGTTAGCTCTGCCCCAGCTCCTGCCCCAAGGACTGTGGATGTGGGGGAGAAATCCACATGCTGCAGGCCTGTTTTGCCCCCGGTGGAATCTGATGATGAAGGCTCCTCTGACCAAGAAGACATGAGTGACAGGGAGGAGGAGAGTGTGGCAGACAGCTCAGAAGGAGATCAATTATCTAGCTCCTCCTTGGATTCGGAACAAGAGTTAATGATACAGCCACGCATGCGGAGAGCGATGCATAGGTAGCAACAACTGAGAGATTATTATCAAAGAAAATGAGGCCACCTGTGGTTGGGTGGGGCTGTGGTAATTAGTGAGGCTGCTATAAATAGCAGCCTGTGGGTTTGGCCATTGTGGAGGATTATCTGATCATTGTGTTTCGTGACTGCTTTACTGACTTTGACCTTTTGTGTGCTGATTTTCCCCCGCTTTGAAACTAAACCAGAGCAAAGTGTGTTTCAATTTGTGAAAGAAGAAGGACTGTGAATTGTCTCATTTATTTGCATTTTCAGTATAAAGAACATTGTTTTGAATTTTCAAACGTGTGTGTGTCTGAAATTGTATCTGTGCATTTTCGGGAGGATTCTACCAGAGAGCTCAACAGAACACTAGTTACCTGTATCTACTTTACTTATGATTATCTTTATTCAATACCTGCTATCTTGTACATGTTTTGACTAAACCAAGGGTAGGCAAAGGTGGCTCTCCTATGACTTGTGGACTTCAACTCCCAGAATTCCTGAGACAATCATGCTAGCTCAGGAATTCTGGGAGTTGAAGTCCACATGTCATAGAAGAGCCAACTTTGCTCTGGACTAAACAAACAAACAAATGAATAAAATAAGCTTCCTTAGGGCCCTAAATGTGAAAAACAGCACAACGTGCAAACCAGAAGTCCTTTTTCCCCAAACATCTAGTTTGTCTGTTGGGCCATTTTTCGCACTGGAAGATTTCCTGAAGCCTCCAGAAGGCGAAACATCCTTCCCCAAAGCCGAAAATCAGCTGGTGTATATGCGCACTGGAGCTAACATAGGGAAAAGCTTCATGTGATATGGCTCTGTGTGCCACCTGTGGCACCCATGCCATAGGTTCACTATCAATGGTCTAGGGATTCAAGAAAGTAACCAGGCTACAGTCATTATATAATCACAAATGGGTTCCCCCCCTCTTGAATTCAATTGACTCTTATCTAGCGCCAAAATAGTGCTAACCATTCAGTGCTAACCATCATCAAGGAGATTCCTGTGTATAAATGCCTGAGTAATAATAAATCAGTTTATTTGAAATTTCATGTGTTATTTTGGTCTTTTGTGCCTGGCACCTTCCATGGCAACTTAATTTAATTTATACTTTCTGATATCAATATGCAGATTATTTGCACTTTTTCAGGCATTCTAATGCAATTCTACAATTAAATGCACAGAAGTATAAAACACAGAAGCATACATTCTGCAAAGTTTGCACAAAAAAAATATCGATGGACATTTTACGTGCTAATAAACAAAATTTTAAACCAATGCATAAATGAAAGGAACTGACTATAAGGGTGGAAGGGTGTGAAAACGAACCATTCAGGTGATACAATTGTGAGCACAGGAGAATTAATGTGCCATTCCTCTCCGTTCGTTGCCTTGCTGATGATTGTAGCTAATTAGAGCTAACTTAATTGGAGTGCAACATCCAGACAACCACTAGATGGCAGCAGAAAAATATCTCTGCCTTGCTTTGCTGACATCTGAAGGTTCTCCATGGTCTTAACAGATAGGAAGCTCTAGTGCAATGCAATGCACACATGACTCAGGCGGGGGTTCCTCTTCGCCGGGGTTACGGGAGTGCTCCCAGTGACCAGTGCAGGTGTGTTGATGCAAGATTCATCTTCTGCACATGCTCAAGGGAAAGTCTTTGTAGCTTGGGGAAGGCAAAACATGAGCCTACTGGGCCCACCACAAGTTGGGAAACAGGCCATTTCCGGCCTCCAGAGGGGCTCCGGGAGGTAGGGGAAGCTGTTTTAATCCACCCCAGGCATTGAATTATGGGTGTGGGCACTCACGCATGTGCAATAGCATGCAAGCACACTCTTTTGTGTTCTGTTGGGCTCTCTGGTACACTCCTCCCAAAAATTCACAGGTACAAATTTCAGACACACACACGTTTGAAAATTCAAAACAATGTTCTTTATAATGAAAATTCACTTAAACCAAGCCCTCTTTTGGTATAGCCAAGAGCACTGGTCTCCAAATAAACTGGTAATTGGTACAAGTCCCTTATCAGTTCTGTGATACTTAGCTTGCAGCTGTGAGGCAATTCACAGTCCTTCTTCTTTCACAAAGTGAAACACACTTTGCTCTGGTTTAGTTTCAAAGTGGGGAAAAATCAGCACACAAAAGGTCAAAGTCAGTAAAGCAGTCACGAAACACAACGATCAGATAATCCTCCACAATGGCCAAACCCACACGCTGCTATTTATAGCAGCCTCACTAATGATCCCAGCCCCACCCAACCACAGGTGGCCTCATTTTCTTTGATAATAATCTCTCAGTTGTTGTTGCCTATGCATCGCTCTCCGCATGCGTGGCTGTATCATTAACTCTTGTTCTGAATCCAAGGAGGAGCTAGATAATTGATCTCCTTCTGAGCTGTCTGCCCCACTCTCCTCCTCCCTGTCACTCAAGTCTTCTTGGTCAGAGGAGCCTTCATCAGCAGATTCCACCGGGGGCAAAACAGGCCTGCAGCATAAGGATGTCTCCTCCACATCCACAATCCTTGGGGCTAGAGCTGGGCCAGAGCTAACCACAACACTTTTGGCACCCGATGGAAAAAAGGTTCGCCATCACTGAGCTAGGGCAACGGCTCACGTGCCAGGAGATAGGTCCCTGCATGCCACCTGTGGCACCCATGCCATAGGTTCGCCATCACTGACCTACAAGGTCCCTTCCAATTTTGTTAATCTGTGAAGACAAACTGCTGGATGAGGTGGATTCTGATCTACTGGGGCACTGCCCAGTCAGTGAAGCAGTGGAAGTGATGTGCCGGTGTCTGGAGGCTGTTGGGGTCTGGATGGGTGTCAACAGACTCAAACTCAACCCTGATAAGACGGTGTGGCTCTGGGTTTTGCCTCCCAAGGACAATTCCATCTATCCATCCATCACCCTGGGGGGGGAAATCATTAATCCCCTCAGAGAGGGTCCGCAACTTGGGCATCCTCCTCGATCCACAGCTCACATTAGGGAAACATCTTTCAGCTGTGGCGAGGGGGACGTTTGCCCAGGTTCGCCTGGTGCACCAGTTGTGGCATTATTTGGACCGGGCGTCACTGTTCACAGTCACTCATCACCTCGAGGCTTGACTACTGTAACGCTCTCTACATGGGGCTACCTTTGAAAAGTGTTCCGAAACTTCAGATCGTGCAGAATGCAATTGTGAGAGCTATCATGGGCTTTTCTAAATATGCCCATGTCACACCAACACTCCACAGTCTGCATTGGTTGCCGATCGGTTTCCAGTCACAATTCAAAGTGTTGGTTATGACCTATAAAGCCCTTCATGGTACCGGACTAGAATATCTCCTGGACCGTCTTCTGCCGTACGAATCCCAGCAACCAGTTAGGTCCCACAGAGTTGGCCTTCTCCGGGTCCCATCAACTAAACAATGTTGTTTGGCGAGCCCCAGGGGAAGAGCCTTCTCTGTGGTGGCCCCGACACTCTAGAACCAACTCCCCCCAGATATCAGAGTTGCCCCCACCCTCCTTGCCGTTCGTAAGCTCCTCAAAACCCACCTCTGTCATCAGGTATGGGGGAATTGAGATATTCCCTTCCCCCTAGGCTTATAAAATTTATGCATGGTATATCTGTATGTATGATTGGTTTTTCTTAAATTGGGGTTTTTTAAATTACTTTTAATATTAGATTTGTTTATATTGTCTTTTTTACTGTTGTTAGCCGCCCCGAGTCTGCGGAGAGGGGCGGCATACAAATCTAACTAATAAATAAAATAAATAAATAAATTCTTATGACCCTCTCTTCATTTACACAAGTGGGACAGGGAACGGAGTCCTCAGAGTGAATTGATAAAAGTAATCAAGTGAACAAGAAATTGACAGGTTCATCTCCTTTTCTCTTGGGTGAAACTCCTGGCCTCTTTTCCATCTTGTCAGCTGAACTCTACAGCCTAAACATTTCACTATCTCCCATTTATGACTTTCCCTCTCTCCAATATCATGTTGCTAACCTCAGTCATAACTTTCATTCTTCAAATGAAGCGATGTATCCTCTTAAATCCACATGCTCGTTTTATGTTGGCTCCTAGGTCCAGCTGAAATCCTTCTTCATTACTTTCAGGGTCTTTGCCAACCTCACCCTTCTCTCTTATCTTTCCTGTTTCATCTTAATATAGTCTTTCAGTTACCTTCAACTTCTAGGCTCTCTCACTATCTTAAATAACTACGGTATTTCTTTCGCAACTATCAATTCCTTTGGGTGATACTATCTTATTTTCAGGAAATTCTCCTTTGAAACTCATTTTTCCCAAGGCTCCCAATTCTTATGTGATTGAATCACACACAAGCACACACACAAAAATTATATAGTTGTTTAATGGGTGCACCTTTTCGCATTGCAGAAAATATTCAATTTATTCTTAATTATATAACAATAACAACAGAATTGGAAGCGACCTTGGATGATTATCCAACATCTTAAAAACCTCTAGTGTTGGAGCATTCACAATTTCTGGAGGCAAGCTGTTCCACTGGTTTATTATTATTATTATTATTATTATTATTATTATTATTATTATTATTATTATTTATTTATTTATTTATTTTATTTATTATTTAGATTTGTATGCCGCCCCTCTCCGCAGACTCGGGGCGGCTCACAGCAGGATACAACAATTCATGACAAATCTAAATATAATTTAAAATATTTAAAAAACCCCATTTACTAGGCAAACATACACACAAACATACCATGCATAAATTGTACATGCCCGGGGGTGTATTATTATTATTATTATTATTATTATTATTATTATTATTATTAATGCCTTCTACCGCACGAATCCCAGCGACCATTTAGGTCCCACAGAGTTGGCCTTCTCCAGGTTCCGTCGACTAAACAATGTCGTTTGGCGGGACCCAGGGGAAGAGCCTTCTCTGTGGTGGCCCCGACCCTATGGAACCAACTCCCCCCAGATATCAGAGTTGCCCCCACCCTCCTTGCCTTTCATAAGCTCTTAAAAACCCACCTCTGTCATCAGGCATGGGGGAATTGAAATATTCCCTTCCCCTAGGCTTATAAAATTTATGTATGGTATGACTGTATGTATGACTGATTTCTTAAATTGGTTTTTTTTAGATTTTTTAATATTATATTTGTTTACGTTGTCTTTTTACTGTTGTTAGCCGCCCCGAATCTTCGGTGAGGGGCGGCATGCAAATCTAATAAATAAATAAAAATAAATAAATTATTATTATTATTATTATTATTATTATTATTATTATAATACATGGTTCTTTTTTTTTACATTTGTAGCTTTCTTTTTTTGTTGCAGGATGAGATTTTAGGCAGAATCTATTTAACTTCATTAAATTTAAATAAAACCAAAAACACAGCATTGTAATCCAGTGTCCATTGATAGAATGCAACTTGGGAGGTTTGTTGTATTCAACAGGGATTTCAGTGAGATGCAATTGTTTTAATTCTTCAAGAACTGTTTCCTCTAAAAGTCTTTAAAATGAAGTCCAATAATTAATGGACTAATCCCTGAAACCCCAAAAGTAAAATAGTATTTCCATTTTGATTACTAGCAATATGCCAACAATTTTGAACTCAATGGATTTGCTTACTATAGTTTAAAGAGAAATAAAAGCTATTTAAATATCAACACGTTTTTATAGAATCACATTTGTACAGGAAACAAATATTTAAAAAACATTTCTGTAGTTGAGAAGTGATTATCAGATTTAAGTTAATTTCTCATTCATTGCAAGGGTTTTCAAAGCTGTCTGTTGTGTTAGATTTTCACCGTGGAACAATTACCCATACTTTAAAAGATTCTAATGGAAGATTATTTTAATTTTCCAAATTATAGGTGACAGTTAACAGGAATTAAATCATGTTTTATGATGCATTGATTTATATGCCTGGTGAATTATGAATAATAAAAGCATTATAAAAGAGTGCTGAGTATTTTCCCAATCTCTTCAAAAACTTCAGCTAAACTTTCATTTTTAGAGGGGGTTTTTTCATACCATCTTCCCTTTATGCTAGGAATTGCTGGTCAATCCAGTCTACATGAATTACAGATTAAATATCAAGGTTTCTCTGTTTAGTAGTGTCCAACTCTCAGACACAATAATCATTTCTGTTTTCTTGGCTCAGGTAGTCAGCATTGTCTGGAGACAATTTCTACGGTCATAGAAACATAGAAACATAGAAGATTGACGGCAGAAAAAGACCTCATGGTCCATCTAGTCTGCACTTATACTATTTCCTGTATTTTATCTTAGGATGGATATATGTTTATCCCAGACATGTTTAAATTCAGTTCCTGTGGATTTACCAACCACGTCTGCTGGAAGTTTGTTCCAAGCATCTATTACTCATTCAGTAAAATAATATCTTCTGAGAGGGGCGGTATACAAATCTAATAAATAAATAAAATAAATAAATTTTCTCACGTTACTTCTAATCTTTCCCCCAACTAACCTCAGATTGTGCCCCCTTGTTCTTGGGTTCACTTTCCTATTAAAAACACTTCCCTCTTGAACCTTATTTAACCCTTTAATATATTTAAATGTTTCGATCATGTCCCCCCTTTCCCTTCTGTCCTCCAGACTATACAGATTGAGTTCATGAATAGTGTTGGGCGAACCGAACTTTGCAGTGTTCAGCATGCTGAACCTGAACCCGAACTTTTTTAAAAGTTCAGGTTCGGTGTTCGGCGTTTGCTCGAACACCGCGAAGCACCGCCGCCTGGGAGGAGAGTGGGGAATCCCATCGTGAGATTCTTCCTGGCTGGCATTTTGTTAGCAAAACCTTCAGAAGAGAAGGATTTAGGGGTAGTGATTTCTGACAGTATCAAAATGGGCGAACAGTGCAGTCAGGCGATAGGGAAAGCAAGGAAAATGTTTGGCTGCATAGTTAGAGGTATCGCAAGCAGGAAGAGGGAGATTGTGATCCCCTTATATAGAGTGCTGGTGAGACCACATTTGGAATAATACTGTGTTCAGTTCTGGAGACCTCACCTACAAAAAGAGATGGATCCAATTGAAGGGGTCCAAAGACGGGCTACAAAAATGTCGGAAGGTCTTAAGCATAAAACGCATCAGGAAAGACTTCATGAATAGTATTGGGTGTACCCAACTCGGGTTCGCTGAGTTCGGCCGAACTTTGCCGTGAGGTTTGGGTGAGTTCGTCGAAACCGAAACCGAACAGCAGCAGCCAGGAATGAGTCTTTGTGACGTCAAAGCCCCACCCCCGGAATCCCATTGTGGGATTCCCCACCTACTTTTGCTTGCAGCACTGCTGCAGCATCCTTTTCCATAAAAATAAAAGGAAGCAAAAGGAGGTGGGGAATTCCCCATCTCCTTGTTCATTTTTACGGAAATGGACCCCGCAGTGGCGCTGCTGCTGTTCGGGTTCGGGTGCGGGTTCGGCGAACTCACCCGACCTTCAGGGCAAAGTTCGGCCGAACTCGGCAAACCCAAACTTTGTTGGGTTCGCCCAATACTATTCATGAAGTCTTTCCTGATAGGTTTTATGCTTAAGACCTTCCACCATTTTTGTAGCCCGTCTTTGGACCCCTTCAATTGGATCCATCTCTTTTTGTAGGTGAGGTCTCCAGAACAGAACACAGTATTCCAAATGTGGTCTCACCAGCGCTCTATACAGCGGGATCACAACATCCCTCTTCCTGCTTGTTATACCTCTAGCTATGCAGCCAAGCATTCATCTGGCCAGCATGGCTATATTCCAAAGGCGCATGGAACATCATTACCATCAGGGGTGGATTTCTGTTACTTTGCTATCAGTGCACTGTGTGTGCCGCTTTGGTTCTCCTGTATGCGCGCTTGCGTGTCACAGTGAAAATTTGCTTCTGCGCATGCATAGAAAGCAAAATCTTGTGAGGGGAGTTATGCGTGCATGAGATTTTGGCAGGGTTTTTTGCTTCCGTGCATGTGCCGCACATGCAAAAAATCATTGAAATTTCATGTGCGTGTGCCTCCTCTTGCAAGATTTTTCTTCCTGCACAGGAGAAGCAAAGCTGCGCATGCAGTTCAAATTTTGATGCTGGTATGGCGCTCTTTACTCTTCCAGTAGCAACCCATTACTGATTACCATCTCATCGAAGTGGTACCTATTAATCTACTTGCATTTGCATGCTTTCGAATTGCTAGGTGGGCAGGAGTGGAGAGGGGCGGCATATAAATCCATTAAATCAATGAATAAATGAATGAATGAATGAATGAATGAATGAATGAATAATTTGATCTCCTCCCCCTTCTCCCTCTCTTCTTTGTCCTGGCCCTGCCTATCATAATTTCCACCAACTGAACTACCTTGATCATCTTAATTCCTTCATCTTCCTTGGCCTTGTGTTACAGGCCTGATAATTGCTGCCGAACATGCTCTGTGAAGCTTTATCAAATATTAATTGCTTATTATTCTTATTACAGTTGGGGAAGATGACTCCCTTTTGCAAAGTGATAGCCTCATTTTCAAATCCCTCTGCTCTACTCAGGGACATTAAGGAAATTATGCCCTGAAATCAGATGAACCTTCAAAACACAGAGGAATGATTATGAAGGAATTAATTACCAGGCAAGGAAGCCTAAACAAAACTTGTCTTCTTTTTCCTTCCTTCCTTCCTTCCTTCCTTCCTTCCTTCCTTCCTTCTTTCCTCCCTCCCTCCCTCCCCTCCTCTTCTCTCTCCTCTTCTTTCCTCCTCACCCTTTCTTCCTCTTCCTTCCTCCTTTTTCTTGCTTCTACTCCTTTTCTTCCTTCCTTCTCTTCCTTCCCTCCTCTTCTTTCTAATTACCAGGGAAGGAAGCCTAAACAGAACCTGTTTTCCAATCCAATGAAATCTTCCTTCCTTCCTTTCCTTCCTTCCTTCTTCCCTTTCCTTCCTTCCTTCCTTCTTCCCTTCCCTTTCCTTGCTTCCTTGCTTCCTTGCTTCCTTGCTTCCTTGCTTCCTCGCTTCCTTCCTTTCCCTCTTTTTCTCTCTCCCTTCCTCCCTCCCTTCCTCCCTTCCTTGCTTTCCCTCTCTCTCTCTTTCTCTTTCTCCCTCCCTCCCTCTTTCTTTCTTTCTTTCTTTCTTTCTCTCTCTTTGTATAAAATGCTATATTCATAGCAAGAGGCCCAGCAAACATATCCACATAAGATGGATTGTGAGTTCTTTTCAACTCCGGGATAATGTTTATAAGGTAATATCCTTCTATTATGGGCCTAGTGATTATGAAAATTTGGATGATGATCATGATGATTGGCTATTATGTCCAGGTAATTGAATTGAGAATTCTACTCTTGCATTTTTCATAGATACTGAAAAACATCTGATTAAAAAAAAGAGAGGGAAAAGAGAATCCGCACTCGGACCACACATTTTTAAAGGCTCTGAGTAATTCCTGAATGTCACTTCCAATTACCATCCTGTGTATTATTATTTTTTCCTGAAAAACCCATGGCTCACCTTTCTCTTGTTCACACCTGGCTGCTGCAAGGTCATTTGCTAGGGTCAGGTATCAAAAGTTCTCTGGGAGCTTGTTAATGCCTTCCTGCCTTAAGATCAGATTTCCACAGCTGCTTTAAGCTACATTTGGCTTAGAAAAGGCCATTTCTGATGTTCAGTTGCTCCAGGAGCAGAAAGAAATCCTCAAAAGGGTTATATGCTATCTGCTGCCAGGTCTGATGTCTTCTTCAAAGCACCGGAGGGCAGGACAAGAAATAAGAGAGATCCAACCTAGAATTAAGGAGAAATTTGCTGACATTAAGAACAATTAATCAGTAGAACTGTTGAATCCTATGTAAATAGTTGGTTCCATGAAAAAACGCTGTCTGTGCAAAATCGGAAGTCACGCCTGATTGGCTCAGACGCTGACTGCTCTCTTTTGGCGGGAGCCACAAAAGTATAAAAAGAGCGGCTGCTCTCCATGTAAAGCCAGACGTGTTCCCGCTGATTGTCACTTGTCTTTAAGAGCTGAATAAAGGAACCGTCTTGTTTAAGCCTTGTCTCAGGACTCTTCAAGAACAGCTTGCATCCAGAAGTTGTGGATACTTCATCACTGGAGTTTTTCAAGAATAAACTGGACTTCCTTTCCTTTCCTTTCTTTCCTTTCCCTTCTTCATTCATTTACCTCCTTTCCTTTCCAGTCCAGTCCAGTCCTTTCCTTTCCTTTCCCTTCTTCATTCATTTACCTCCTTTCCTTTCCAGTCCAGTCCTTTCCTTTCCTTTCCTTTCCTTTCCATTCCTCTCCTTTCCTTTCCTTTCCTTTCCCTTCCCTTCCTCTCCTCTCCTTTCTTTTCTTTTCTTTTCCTTTCCTTTCTTTCCTTTCCCTTCTTCATTCATTTACCTCCTTTCCTTTCCAGTCCAGTCCTTTCCTTTCCTTTCCCTTCTTCATTCATTTACCTCCTTTCCTTTCCAGTCCAGTCCTTTCCTTTCCTTTCCTTTCCTTTCCATTCCTCTCCTTTCCTTTCCTTTCCCTTTCCTTTCCCTTCCTCTCCTCTCCTTTCTTTTCTTTTCCTTTCCTTTCTTTCATTTCCCTTCTTCATTCATTTACCTCCTTTCCTTTCCAGTCCAGTCCTTTCCTTTCCTTTCCTTTCCCTTCCTTTCCTCTCCTCTCCTTTCTTTTCTTTTCTTTTCCTTTCCTTTCCTTTCTTTCCTTTCCCTTCTTCATTCATTTACTTCCTTTCCTTTCCAGTCCAGTCCTTTCCTTTCCCTTCCCTTCCTTTCCTCTCCTCTCCTTTCTTTTCTTTTCTTTTCCTTTCCTTTCCTTTCTTTCCTTTCCCTTCTTCATTCATTTACCTCCTTTCCTTTCCAGTCCAGTCCAGTCCAGTCCAGTCAAGTCCAGTCCAGTCCTTTCCTTTCCCTTCCTTTCCCTTCCTTCCCTTCCTTTCCTTTCCTTTCCTCTCCTTTCCTTTCCTTTCCCTTCCTTTCCCTTCCCTTCCTTTCTTTTCTTTTCCTTTCCTTTCCTCTCCTCTCCTTTCCTTTCCTTTCCCTTCCTTTCTTTTCTTTTCCTTTCCTTTCCATCCCTTTCCTTTCCATCCCTTTCCTTTCCTTCCCTTCCCTTTCTTTCCTTTCCCTTCTTCATTCATTTACCTCCTTTCCTTTCCAATCCAGTCCTTTCCTTTCCCTTCCTTTCCTTCCCTTCGCTTTCTTTCCTTTCCCTTCTTCATTCATTTACTTCCTTTCCATTCCTTTCCTTTCCTTTCCTTTCTTTTTCTTTCCTCCCATTCCCTTCTTCATCTAATTACTTCCTTTCTGTTCCTTCTCTTCCCCTCCCTTCCCCTTCCCTCTTCCTTCTCTCCTCTCTTATTCTATCCAATCCCACCCTGTCCCAACCCATCCCATCCATCCCATGCCATTTTTCTTTTGAAAGATTGCCAATGCTTTCTTCCCAGCTTCTCAAGCAAATTAATGAGGAAGAAGACAAGGGGAAGTCGGAAGTTGCTCCAGTGGTGAAATCTTTTTTTTTTTTTACTACTGTTTCTGTGGGTGTGGCTTGGTGGGCATGTTAGGGCAGTGTTTCCCAACCTTGGCAATTTGAAGATATTTGGACTTCAACTCCCAGAATCCCCCAGCCAGCATTTGCTGCCTGGGGAATTCTGGGAGTTGAAGTCCAGATATCTTCAAGTTGCCAAGGTTGGGAAACACTGTGGTAGGGGAAGGATACTGCAAAATCCTTCTTCCTTCTTTCTTCCTCCTCCTCCCTCCGCATCTTCGCCTCCTTCTTCCTCTTCCACCATCATCAGTTTGTGAATATACATGAAAAGGAAGCATGGAAATTCATCACAAGTGATTTCCTTTTGCTCAAAAGTGAAAAGGATGGAACTCCACAGTAAACAATTAAAAAATTTTCCCTTCCCCTAGGCTTATAGAATTTATACATGGTATGCTTGTTTGTATGATTGTCTCTTAAATTGGGGTTTTTAAGATTATTTTTTAATATTAGATTTGTTACATTGCCCCGAGTCTTCGGAGAGGGGCAGCATACAAATCTAATAAATAAATAAAATAAATAAATAAAATAAACATACTAGTGCAACCACCATGGTTAAAGGAATTCTGACATCATGGATAGTCATCTCACTGGAGTTTATCTTTTTAGATAAACAGCACTAACTAGCATAATTAGCATTATATATAAACTTTTGAAACAGAGTGGATTCTGAAAAGTGTCTTAGAAGCTCTGGAGATATTTCTCAACTGCTGAGATTATAAGAAATGGAGAAACGCTCTGGAATTTACAGCCAATTGTTTTTAGAACACTCTCAAGCTTGGTGCATAAAACATGCTAAGCTCTAATTGCAGATAAACAAGATATAATTGCTGTTGTTCACTTAAAAGTCCAGGATCAAGTAAATAAACTATATTACGCAATGGCTTTTTGGGTCAGAAAGCATACCAAGACAATGTCTGGCATCTCACAGCTTTGATGAATAATAATAACAACAACAACAGAGTTGGAAGGGGCCTTGGAAGTCTTCTAGTCCAACCCACTGCTTAGACAGGAAACCCTACACTATTTCAGACAAATGGTTATCCAATATATTCTTAAAAACTTCCAGTGTTGGAGCATTCATGGCTTCTGGAGGCAAACGGTTCTATGGATTAATTGTTCTAAAAGTCAGGAAATTTTCCTTAGTTCTATGTTGCTTCTCTCCTTGGTTAGTTTCCACCTTGTTCTTGTTCCACCAGGTGCTTTGGAGAATAGCCTGACTCCTTCTTTCGGGCAACCCCTGAGATATTGGAACACAACTATGAATTGCAAAACAAACAAGAAAGAGATTTTTTTTACAGTATGGGAAAACTTTTACAAATAATAATAATAATAATAATAATAATAATAATAATAATAATAATAATTTATTGGATTTGTATGCCGCCCCTCTCTGCAGACTCGGGGCGGCTAACAACAATAATAAACACAACATGAACAATCCAATAATAAAAACAACTAAAAATCCCTATTATAAAACCAAACATACACACAAACATACCATGCATAACTTGTAATGGCCTAGGGGGAAGAGCTATCTCAACTCTCCCATGCCTGGCAGTATAAATGAGTCTTGAGTAGTTTACGAAAGACAGGGAGGGTGGGGGCAGTTCTAATCTCTGGGGGGAGTTGGTTCCAGAGGGATGGGACTGCCACAGAGAAGGCTCTTCCCCTGGGGCCCGGCAAATGACATTGTTTAGTCGACGGGACCCGGAGAAGGCCAACTCTGTGGGACCTTATTGGTCGCTGGGATTCGAACCTCGAGGTGATGAGGGCATGAGTGACTGTGAGCAATGACTCCCTGTCCAAATAGGGCCGCAACTGGTGCACCAGGTGAACCTGGGCAAACGCCCTCCTCACCACAGCCGAAAGATGATGTTCCAATGTCAGCTGTGGATCGAGAAGGACGCCCAAGTTGCGAACCTTCTCTGAGGGGGTCAGTAGTTCCCCCCCCGCCAGGGTAATGGACGGACAGATGGAATTGTTCTTGGGAGGCAAGACTCACAGCCACTCCGTCTTGTCTGGGTTGAGTTTGAGTTTGTTGACACCCATCCAGGCCCCAACAGCCTCCAGGCACCGGCACATCACTTCCACTGCTAGATATAAGAAAAGATAATACAAACAAGTTAAATAAACACAGGAAAAATTGTTAAAATATGATCGACAAATGTAATGAAAATAGTAAGTAATATAGAAGTAGGGTAGAGAAGTATGGATATATGTGTGTACGTATGCTAATCATATGCTGCAATGTCCTGCCTGTCGGCGACTACTTCAGCTTCAACCACAACAACACAAAACAGATTTAAACTTAACATTAACCGCTCCAAACTTGACTGTAAAAAATATGACTTCAGTAACCGAGTTGTCGAAGCGTGAAACTCATTACCGGACTCCATAGTGTCATCCCCAAACCCCCAACACTTTACCCTTAGATTATCCACAGTTGACCTATCCAGATTCCTAAGAGGTCAGTAAGGGGCGAGTACAAGTGCACTAGAGTGCCTTCCGTCCCCTGTCCTATTGCTCTCCTATATCTCCTATACCTTTCTTCTATTCCTATATCTCTTCTTCTATTCTTTCATTTATATGTTCTATTCCTATATCTTCTCTTCTATTCTTTCTTAGATATATATTTACTAAGATTATATCCTCTATAACCTTCATTATGTATTTTACTATGTGTATACCCACTAAAACCCTCATTGTGTATTGGACAAAATCAATCAATCAATACAATAATAAAGTATATATATATGTAAATCTAGAAGAAGTAATATTGTGAAATGTAAAAATATCTGGAAATGAAATAGTTACAAAAGTGGTTAGTTGTTCTGCCGGCGTGTTTCAACCGCCTGTAATTACAGGGTAATTATTCCAGGAAGACACACACCACACGATAAAAGGAAAACCCAAAGGTTTTTATAAACAGAAAAACAGAAACAGCTCCCTTTTTAAATGTCAAAGGGATTTTCTGGTACACACAAGGCACAGGTTAAATGCAATCCAATTGCTCACCCAATAACTGGGAAATTGAGTCCAATTCTAAAGTCCAGAGAGTCCACACACAATCCTGAACAGCACAAAAACCACGATCTTGACGAAACAATGAATCAGATAAACTGCCACAAGGCTAAACCAGCACGCTGTTCTTTTTATCTGTAGCACTAATTACAGCAGCCCCACCCAACCACAGGTGGCCTCATTTTCTCTTGTAATAATCCTTCAGTTGTTGTCTCCTATGCATCGCTCTACGCATGCGTGGATGTGTCACTAATTCTTGTTCAGAATCCAAGGATGATACAGATGATTGATCTCCTCCTGGGCTGTCTGCCAAACTCCCCTCTTCCCCATCACACACGCTTCCTTGGTCAGAGGAGGCTTCGTCGGCAGAGTCCATCGGGAGCAAAACAGGCCTGCGGCATGTGGATGTTTCCCCCACATCCACCTGCACATTCCTTGGGGCAGGAGCTAGGCCAGACCTAACCACAACAGTTAGTATTTACTTTATCTGTTTATATTTAATGTATTTTTGTATATTTATTTATTTATTTTATTTATTCATTATTTAGATTTGTATGCCGCCCCTCTCCGAAGACTCGGGGTGGCTCACAACAAGATAGAACAAATCATAAATAATCAGAAAACTTTAAAATTTATACAAGATTTAAAGAACCCCATATACTAACAGACGCACACACAAACATACCATGCATAAATTATGTGGTTTGTTTGTAACTAAAAATCTCAATAAAGATTAAAACAACAACGAAATAAAGTTGCATGGACCTCTGCTGCCAGAATTCTCCAGCCAATCATGATGGTTGAGGAATTCTTGGAGTTGACGTCCACGCTTCTTAAAATGCCCAAAGTGGAGAAACTGAGCCTTCTGAACAGACCTAATGGGCCTTTAAGAAAAGAACATTTTACCTTCGCCTTGCAAATTGTTCACTGAAGTTTCATACCTTTATGAAGTCTGAGAAATCTACCTCGGTATTTGCTGTTGTCACGTAGAGTATCAAAGCGAGATTATATCCATTATAATCACATTTTCTTTCCATTAAAAAAGGAAAAAAAGAAGAAGAAGAAGAGAAAGCTATTTAAGAAATACCGGCAAATACCTTCACGTTTAATTTTCACGGCTCCATTTAGCAGACCCAATAGCTGGAAAACAAGCACTGATCTTCTACTTTGGGGGGGTGGGGGTGGCGGTGTTTCCAATTTCCTTGTCATATAATAATATTTCAATGGAATAGAAGAGGATGTGAGCATCAGAAAATGAATGTTAATGGGCAAAATCTCCAGGGACCCAATTTGTCTGCCTCATCACCTCCCTCAGTTTCATAGACCGATTCAGGACCACTTAAATAAGCCATAGCCTCTGATTACCAGACACCATTTTGAGGGGTGTAAAATTAAGATGAGTTAATAGGCCGACTTAGTAACAACTTCTCTCAAATAAAATGGAATCAGGATAAATGAAGGGGAGAAAGAAAGAAGAAAGAAGGAAGGAGGGAGGGACGGACGGAAGGGGCAGGAAGCAAGGAAGGAAAGAAGGAAGGGGGGAAGGGAGGAAGAAAGAAGAAAGGAAGGGGCAGAGGGGGAGGAGGGGTAAGGAAGGAAGAAAAGAAAGAAAGGAAGAAAGAAAAAGGAAGGAAGGGGAGGAGGGAAGGAAGGAAGGAGGGAAGGAGGAAAATCTGAAAGAAAGAAAGAAAGAGAAAGAAAAGAAAGAAAGAAAGAAAGAGAAGGGAGGGAGGGAGGAGAAAGAAGGAAAGGAGGGAGGGGAAAGAAGGAAAGGAGTGATGAAGGAAGGAAGGAAGGGGAGGAGAGGGAAGGAAGGAAGAAAAGAAAGAAAGAAAGAAAGAAAGAAAGAAAGAAAAAAGCAAAGGAAGGAAGAAAAATGCAAAGGAAGGAAGGAAGGAAAAAGCAAAGGAAGGAAGGAAGAAAAAAGCAAAGGAAGGAAGGAAGAAAAAAGAAAGGAAGGCAGGAAGGTGTGGAGGAAAGAAGGAAGGAAGGAAAAGAAAGAAGAAAGGGAAGGAAAGAAGGAAGGAAGGATAATTTGATTGATGTACTATTCTGAATTTTTTTTCACACTTCCTTGCCTGATAAAACTTTCTCTTTGGTTTCTGTTTATTTCTTAATTTGTCTCCCTTTCAGGATGCTCAATCTCCATTTTTATCATTTCATCTTGTTCTAGACCAGATGGAAATGAAATAGAAAGATCATCCTGAATTTTCATGCAGGTTGATTTTTTTCACAAGATATTGAACTAAGCGTAATTCTGTAATTTTGCTTTGTTGAGCAAACACCTCCAGTCACAACAGTGCTGAAAAAGTAGCGTTGTGACCTGTTCTCAAGTTTACAGAAGATGTATGCACGATTTTTCCCTAGCAGCCACTTCCAAACAAGGACTATGTAAATGCAACACTTGAAAGACTCCTCCCAAATTGTGGAAAACTGGGATGACTTGAAGGGGGTTAGTGTACAAGATGCAAGATGTTCGTCCATCATGTTCAAGGAGCACCTTGACTTCTAATGGGTTGTGGGGTATATGCAATGTGTCCGCAAGTGGCTGGTAAGGCCTCTACGGGCACAAAATGTTCTGCCACATGTTGGGCAGACGTGTGGGCAGCATTTGCAGCTGTGGCTTTAGGGAGTGCTCGGATCTCTTCTGCTATGAATGCTCTTCTGGCCTCAGATCTTGGTGGATCAGCATGCGCCATGTTGGTCGATCTTGTGCCAGGGTTTCCCAGGAAGTAGTGTTGATATCGAGGGACTTGAAGGAGGCGCTCAACATGTCTTTGTATCACTTTCTTTGTCCCCCATGCAATCGGCCCTATCTGGACCAGGACTCACTACTCACAGTCACTCATGCCCTCATCAACTCGAGGCTCAACTACTGTAATGCTCTCTACATGGGGCTACCTTTGAAGAGTGTTTGGAAACTTCGGATCGTGCAGAATGCAGCTGTGAGAGCAATCATGGTCTTCCCTAAATATGCCCATGTTACACCAACACTCCACAGTCTACATTGGTTGCCAATCAGTTTCCGGTCACAATTCAAAGTGTTGGTTATGACCTATAAAGCCCTTCATGGCACCGGACCAGAATATCTTTGAGACCGCCTTCTGCCGCATGAATCCCAGCGACCGGTTAGGTCCCACAGAGTTGGCCTTCTCTGGGTCCCATCTACGAAACAATGTCATCTGGTGGGACCCAGGGGAAGAGCTTTCTCTGTGGTGGGCCCGACCCTCTGGAATCAACTCCCCCCGGAGATTAGAATTGCCCCCACCCTCCTTGTAACCTCCTCAAAACTCACCTCTGTCATCAGGCATGGGGAAATGGATTCCCCTGGGCTGTTCCCACTTTGTGTATGGTATGTATGAGATGCATGATTGTCTTTTATATTAAAGATTTTAAAGTGTTTTTAAGTATTGGATTTGTACTGTTTCTGTTGTGAGCCGCTTCGAGTCTATGGAGAGGGGCAGCATACAAATCTAATTAATAAATAAATCACTTTCCTTTAGACAGCTCACCATAGAGAGGCTGTTGAGGGATGTGATGGTCTGGCATCCTAGCAACTTGGCCTGCTCAATGTATCTGGGCTTTCATCAGCAGGGTGGGAATTGATGGGAGGCCTGCTCTGGAGATATCTCCTATATCTCCTATACCTTTCTTCTATTCCTATATCTCTTCTTCTATTCTTTCATTGATATGTTCTATTACTATACCTTCTTTTCTATTATTTCTTAGATATATTTTACCATGAGTATCTCCTCTATAACCTTCATCATGTATTTTACTATCTGTATATAGATATATATCCACTATAGATATATACCCAGATTATCTCAGGGACCGCCTTCTGCTGCACGAATCCCAGCGACCAGTTAGGTCCCACAGAGTGGGTCTTCTCTGGGTCCCGTCAACTAAACAATGCCGCTTGGCGGGACCCAGGGGAAGAGCCTTTTCTGTGGCAGCCCCGAACCTCTGGAACCAACTCCCCCCAGAGATTAGAATTGCCCCCACCCTCCTTGCCTTTCGTAAGCTCCTTAAAACCCACCTCTGCCGCCAGGCATGGGGGAATTGAGATGCTCTTTCCCCCTGGGCCTTTACAATTTCATGTGTGATATGTCTGTATGTATGTTTGGTTTTTTATATTAATGGGTTTTTTAATCATTTTTAGTATTTATTGGATTATTATTGTACATTGTTTTATTACTGTTGTTAGCTGCTCCGAGTCTCCAGAGAGGGGCGGCATACAAATCCAATAAATAAATAAATAAATAATAAAACCCTCATTGTGTATTGGAATAAATAAATAAACAAACAAACAAACAAACAAACAAATAAATAAATAAATAAACAAACGTCCAAATAACTGTTCTAGAAGGCATCCGACAGCATGGCTGAAAACATTACGCTGAACAAGATTGGTGCCAACACGTACCCTTGCTTTACACCGTTTGTGATGGAAAAGGCCTCTGAAGCATCTCCATTTCCAGCACATGGGCCATCATACCATCATGAAATTGACGTACCATGAGGATGAATTTATCAGGGCACCCAAATTTTGACATGATGTGTCACAGGCCTTCACGACTGACAGTGTCAAAAGTCTTAGTGAGATCCATGAAGGTTGAAACAATTTGTTGCTTTTTCTTGTATTAAATCTGGATTCCAAAATCTATAAGAAATAATTGGGGGGGGGAGACTGGACCCTGAAGACAAAATTAAGCTGGAATGGAATAATAAAATGAGTATTTCTGTATTCGCCAGAGTGCTCAAAGGGAAATGTTTACATTGTCATTTAACACAGATCAGAAAAAAAAGAAGAAATATTAAAATGCAGTTGTGATATTGCAACTTAATGGGGTGATAGGTCAAGAAACTATCTGAGGATTGATCATTTCTCCTATTTGTGGGCTCATTGCTAAAACACTTTCTCATGGTAAATCATCTTTATCCATTCTTGTGTTGCATAATTAGGTGCATATTAAAACCCCAGTCCATGCATGCATTCATAAATGACGAACCACTGGCATTTTAAAAGCATTATCACTCAAGTATCATTGCAGCTGTGTCAAGACTGTTAAAATGTGTGCTTCCTTTCCACAAGCAAGAGAGAAACTAAAGATATTTTAGCATATTAACAAAAGTGTTCAGTTCCCTCAGCATTCCATCGGTCACAAACCTATTCAAGATCTAACTGGCAAACAAACTCTGGCTTTGCTTATCGGCAATATCTCAAGATGAACCTTTGCCCAGGTTTGCCTTCTTATTCCAGATGTGGCCCTATTTGGACCAGGAGGCTTTGCGCAGAATCACTCAGGCCTTCATCACCTCCCGTCCTGATTATTGCAATATGCTCTACATGAAGCTACCCTTGAAGAGTGTTCGAATACTGCAGATAATCCAGAATGCAGCCGCATGAGCTGTTATGGGTGTACCTCGCTCCACCCATATAATGCTACCTTTGAAAAGTGTTCGGAAACTTCAGATCGGGCAGAACGCGGCCGCGAGAGCTATCGTGAGGATTCCTAGATTCGCCCACGTTTCTACAACACTCCATGGCATGCACTGGCTACCGATCGGTTTCCGGTCACAATTCAAAGTGTTGGTAATGACCTTTAAAGCCCTTCATGGCATTGGACCAGAATACCTCCGGAACCGCCTTCTACCGCACGAATCCCAGCGGCCTTCTCCGGGTCCCGTCGACCAAACAATGTCATTTGGCAGGTCCCAGGGGAAGATCCTTCTCTGTGGCGGCCTCAGCCCTCTGGAATCAACTCCCCCCGGAGATTAGAACGGCCCCCACCCTCCTTGTCTTTCACAAGTTACTCAAGACCCACCTATATCGCCAGGCATGGGGGAATTAAGACATCTCCCCCAGGCTTTCTTATATTTTATATTTGGTATGTATGTGCTGTATGGTTTTTAAATTGTTGGCGTTTTTTAATATAATTTTATTATTAGATTTGTTCCATTGTTATACTGTTTTTATTATTGTTGTGAGCTGCCCTGAGTCTTCGGAGAGGGGCGGCATACAAATCTAATAAATTGAATTGAATTGAATATAACACCAATGCTCCATGATGTGCACTGGGTACCAATTAGTCTCCGGTCACAATTCAAGGTGTTGGTTATTACCTATAAAGCCCTACATGGCTTAGGATCAGACTATCTCCGGGACTGTCTTCTGCTGCATACCTCCCAGAGACCAATAAGATCTCACAGAGTTGGCCATCTCCAGGTCCCGTCGACTAAGCAATGCAGGTTGTGGGGCCGTGGAGGAGGGTTTTCTCTGTGGATGCCCCGGCTCTATGGAACCAACTCCCCCAGATATCCGTACTGTGCCCAACCTGCTGGCCTTGAAAAGGCTACTTTGCCGGGAGGCCTGGGGAACATGAATACTACCATCTGTCAGGGCCGAATTGCATTGATTGGAGAGGCATGCATCTTTGGTTGATTGAATTGTGGGTTTATAATAGGATTTTGTTGTTGTTGTTGTTGTTGTTGTTATTATTATTATTATTATTATTATTATTATTATTATTATTTTATTATTTATTGGATTTGTATGCCGCCCCTCTCCGCAGACTCGGGGCGGCTAACAACAATGATAAAAAACAACATGTAACAATCCAATTTAATAAAACAACTAAAAACCCTTATTATAAAAACGAAACATACACACAAATATACCATACATAACTTGTAATGGCCTAGGGGAAGGAATATCCTAACTCCCCCATGCCTGGTGACAAAGGTGGGTCTTGAGTAATTTGCGAAAGACAAGGAGGGTGGGGGCTGTTCTAATCTCTGGGGGGTGTTGATTCCAGAGGGCCAGGGCCGCCACAGAGAAGGCTCTTCCCCTGGGGCCCACCAAACGACATTGGTCGATGGGACCCGGAGAAGGCCAACTCTGAGGGACCTTATCGGCCGCTGGGATTCGTGCGGTAGAAGGCGGTTTCGGATGTATTCTGGCCCAATGCCAATATTGTTTTTATTATTTCAATATGTTTAGTATTACAACATATTAAAATAATAAAAACAACAAAATCCTATTATAAACCCACAATTCAATCAACCAAACATACATACCTCTCCAATTCTTCTTCTATTATTGTATTAGATTGTGGTTTTATATTGTTGTAAGCTGCCCTGAGTTTAATAGAAGTCTAATTAATTAATTAATTAAATTGGGGGAGTGGCCTCAAGCTGGCCACACCCACCCAGTCAGAAATGCCTACATGGCCGCCTGAGGTCAACCATATTGATGCAGCCCTCAATGAAATTGAGTTTGATATCCCTGCACTAGATCTACCCAATTCCCGCAACCGTTCTTCGTGCTAATTCTTACATAGCTTCCTGTGAACTTATATCTGAATAACACAGTTGGAAGGGACCTTGGAGGTCTTCTAGTCCAACCCCCTGCTCAAAAAGGAGCCCCTCTACCCTTTCACACAAATGGTTGTCCAATCTCTTTTTTAAAACCTTCAGTGATGGAGCACCCGCAACTTCTGGAGAGGCAAGCCATTCCACTGATTAATTGTTCTAACTGTCAGGAAATTCCTCCTTAGTTCTATGTTGCTTGTCTCTTTGATTAGTCTCCATCCCTTGCTTCTTGCTCTTGGAAAATAGCTTGACTCCCTCTTTTTTGTTATAATCTCTCAGATATTGGAAGACTGCTATCATGTATCCCCAACAACGCTTCTTTTCAGTAGACATACCCAATTCCTGCAACTGTTTTTCATGCTAATCGTTACATTTCTTCCCGCGAACCTACAGGGTGCGTTCCAAAAGTAATGCAATTACTTTTAAAAAGTAATTTATTGAACAGATTTGCACAAACACTTAAACTTCTTCAAAGTACTGTCCTTGGGCCTCTACACATTTTTTCCAGTGACTCTGCCATGACCGGTACGCGCCCTGGAAGGCGTCTTCTGGGACCCCTCGCAAGGTCTTCGTCACGGCTGATTGGATCTCTTCTATTGATGAAAAACAGGTTTCTTTCAGGGTTGCCTTAAACCCAGGAAACAAAAAGACATCTGCTGGTGCGACGTCAGGACTATGTGGAGGTGGGGGCAGCATTGGCACCTGGTGTTTGGCCAGGAGCTCACAGACTCGTAGCGCATTGTGGCAAGGTGCGTTTTTTGTCCATAGAAGAGATCCAATCAGCCGTGAACAAGACCTTACAAGAGGTCCCCGAATACGCCTTCCAGGGCACGTACCGGTCATGGCAGAGTCACTGGAAAAAATGTGTAGAGGCCCAAGGACAGTGCTTTGAAGAATTTTAAGTGTTTGTGCAAATCTGTTCAATAAATTACTTTAAAAAAAAAATTGCATTAATTTTGGAACGCACCCTATATAATAGAATAACAGTGTTGGAAGGGACTTTGGAGGTCCCCAGATCCTAGCTGATAACTTGGAGCTGACTTGCAAAACTCACCAGAAGTTGCAGAGTTACGGCTTTCCACAAGATGAATAATGGATTTTCAGCGGACACCATCAATTCTTAAGTAGTGTCTAAAAACGTAGAAAGTTAATTAGATTTGTCAAGTCTTCCTTGATACTTGGAAGTTGAGTGATAGCAAATGTATTTCTTTTCTTTTTTGGGGTGGTGGTGGTGGTGGTTTTGAAACATTTTACTACTTGTCAAGGCAGAGGTGGTAAGAGCTGCCATCTTCAGCTTCTTGGTTTTCTACCATAGAATACCGGGGGTGGGGGGGTGGGGAGAGGAATTTGGGATATGTGAGACATAGAAGTAAAATTAGAAACATAGAAGACTGACGGCAGAAAAAGACCTCATGGTCCATCTAGTCTGCCCTTATACTATTTCCTGTATTTTATCTTACAATGGATCTATGTTTATCTCAGGCATGTTTAAATTCAGTCACTGTGGATTTACCAACCACGTCTGCTGGAAGTTTGTTCCAAGCATCTACTACTCTTTCAGTAAAATAATATTTTCTCACGTTGCTTTTGATCTTTCCCCCAACTAACTTCAGATTGTGTCCCCTTGTTCTTGTGTTCACTTTCCTATTAAAAACACTTCCCTCCTAACCTTATTTAACCCTTTAACATGTTTAAATGTTTCGATCATGTCCCCCCTTTTCCTTCTGTCCTCCAGACTATACAGATTGAGTTCATGAAGTCTTTCCTGATACGTTTTATGCTTAAGACCTTCCACCATTCTTGTAGCCCGTCTTTGGACCCGTTCAATTTTGTCAATCTCTTTTTGTAGGTGAGGTCTCACCAGCGCTCTATATAGCGGGATCACAATCTCCCTCTTCCTGCTTGTTATACCTCTAGCTATGCAGCCAAGCATCCTACTTGCTTTCTCTACAGCCGGACCACACTGCTCGCCCATTTTGAGACTGTCAGAAATCACTACCCCTAAAATTATACTTCTAAATAAAATTATTTTTGTAAGAAATAAGAATTAACATATGTAAGGTGAATTATTACACAACTGTTATATGACCACACACTCTATTTTTCAGAGTATAAGACGCACCTTGTTCCTCCCTAAAAGAGGCTGGTGATTTGAGTGTGTCAATTCATGTGGCAGAAGGTGATCCTGCAAGTAATCTGGTCCAATGCCATGATTTTATTTATTTATTTATTCATTCATTCATTCATCCATCCATCCATCCATCCATCCATCCTTCCATCCATCCATCCATCCATCCATCCATCCATCCATCTATCTATCTATCTATCTATCTATCTATCTATTTATTTATTTTGTCCAATACACAATGAAGGTTATAGAGGATACACTCGTAGTAAAATATATCAGAGGAAGAATAGAAGAGAAGATATAGGAATAAAATATATCAATGAAAGAATAGGGAAAGGATATAGGAGTAGAAGAGAAAATATATGAGATATAGGAGAGACAATAGGATAGGGGATGGAAGGCCCTCTAGTGCGCTTATGCACGCCCCTTACTGACCTCTTAGGAATCTGGAGAGGTGAACCATGGATAGTCTAAGGGTAAAATGTTGGGGGTTAGGGGATGACACTACGGAGTCCAGTAATGAGTTTGACGCTTCGACAACTCTATTACTAAAGTTGTATTTTTCACTGCCAAGTTTGGAACGGTTAATATTAAGTTTGAATGTGTTGTGTGCTCTTGTGTTGTTGTGGTTGAAACTGAAGTAGTCGTTGACAGGCAGGACATTGCAGCATATGATCTTGTGGGCAATACTTAGATCATGTTTAAGGCGTCGTAGTTCTAAGCTTGTAAATCAAGAGAAGATAAGGGAGATTGACTGCCTGGGCTGGGTGCCAAGCCCTCCTCTGCTGAGTCATTCCCACCATCTTCTTCGTCTGAGGAAACTAAATTCTGAACTGATTCTGTCAGCAATAACACAGGCCTGTGACATGTTGAATTTTCCCCTGCATCCACCTCCCCATTCCCTGGGGCAGGAGCTGGGCCAGAGCCAACCACAACAGGTTCCAAACAGATGAGCTGTATTCTAGGATGGGTCTGGCAAACATTTTGTAAACTCTGGTAAGTAGTGTGAGATTGTCAGAACAGACTCTATGTAGGATTAGGTTAACAATTCTTGAAGCCTTCTTGGCTATTTTGTTGCAGTGAGCTTTGGCACTTAGGTCTTTTGTTATTAGTACTTTGAGGTCCTTAACCAAATGGGGGTTATCTGTGATAATTTGTTTGCTCAGTTTGTATTTGTGATTCTGATTCTTTTTGCCGGTGTGTAGCATAGAGCATTTGCTGGTTATCTTCTAGAAAGCCAAGGTCATCCTTTATCTCTGGACCTGTATGGAAGGAGATGGGTGGACTCTGGCAGCAAGGCAATTGGAGATGGGACAATGTGATAGATATGTGGGTGTGGAGGCAAGGACGTGAACTTGCAACTGGGGTGGTGAAATCTGGAGGACTTCAGATTCCGGTTTCACCCAGATGTACCAACATGGCTCCAATATTAAATTGGGACTTGGAGGAATACTTTGACTCTGATTTAATTTTGGATACTATTTGGAACCTTGACACTCAAAAGCTGAAGGGAGGACGAGTAGCCATCTGTTGTGGACACTGCTGGTTTTTAAGCCACCTAGGTAAAAAGATTTCTGATATATGCTTTAATTAATATTTTCAAACTCATTTGTAATCCTTGAGAACATGTGAACACTACTTTAATTATGGTTTCACATAAGCCGTTCTCATTTTCCTATGGAATAGAAACCTGACAGCTTTATATCAAAGGTAAGCAGCTAAACCAGCTCTTGATGAAGACAACAGCCCACACCTGGTATTAGACCCATCCACACTCTTTAACCTTGAGCATGTAATTAATTGTAAACTCTAATTAACATGGTTTGCCTTGACCTTTTCTTCCCAACAATCTCAACACTAATAACCAACACAATAAATGCCAGGTGGATTTGCCTGCCAAGTTCACAGCTGGTGCATAAATGCATCCTCCACAGAGATACTTTCAAAAATGGCAAATTAATTTGGGATGAAAAGTACGTTTACACAAAAACCGTGCAGGCATTGTCATGTATATTTCCCCAAAACAGATTTATAACAATATGCAGATAAGCATAGTTGTTATCATGGAGAAAATATTAGAGAAAGAAGTGGAATGTAGAGTAGGTTAAACTCATGGGGAGAAGGCAAAAGCTCTCAAGTTACCGGTGGTCCTCACCCAATTGATTCAGAAAAATGGGAATAACTATGAACATTTAATTAGCAAATCACGAGATTCCCCAAAACTTCACCCTTAGATTATCCACTGTTGACCTCTCACGATTCCTAAGAGGTCAGAAAGGGCCATGCATAAGTGCACCAGGGTGCCTTCCGTCCCCTGTCTTAATGTTTCTATCTTACTAGTATCATATATATAAATATTATAACTTTGTATACCACCAGTATGTACGTGACAAAACAGATAAAATAAAATAAAAAATAAAAAATCCACCACGTTCAAGGAGAACCAGAGAAAAATGTTTTATCATTGGCATCTAACCCAGATAAAAATATCAAAGATTTTTCCAAACGCATCACCCATTTGTTGAAAATGTGAAAAAGAAATCGGAACATTTTATCATTTATGGTGGACTTGTTCGGAAGCAAAGAGTCTGCGGAGAGGGGCGGCATATAAATCCAATAAATCTAATATAATATAATCTAAAGATATACTGGAATAGCTATCTAGTTGAAAGCTAACTGGTATTGTATTTTTTTTTAGAAACATAGAAGATTGATGGCAGAAAAAAGACCTCATGGTCCATCTAGTCTGCCCTCCTACTATTTCCTGTATTTTATCTTAGGATGGATATACCTGTTTGTTTATCCCAGGCATATTTAAATTCAGTTACTGTGGATTTACCAACCATGTATGCTGGAAGTTTGTTCCAAGGATCGACTACTCTTTCAGTAAAATAATATTTTCTCCTGTTGCTTCTGATCTTTCCCCCAACTAAACTCAGATTGTGCCCCCCCCCTTTATATGTTGAGAGCCACCTCAAGTTCTCGGAGAGGGGTGGCATATAAATCAAATGAATGAATGAATGAATGAATGAATGAATGAATGAATGAATGATCGAATGAATGTTAGCCTAACTAGACAGTTATAGATAGGGCAAAACTATCATCCTTTGAAAGTAAAGAAGTTTCATAATCGGATTATGATAGTAATTAAGGTTATTTGTAGAAGTAGATTTTGCAACCAAAGGAAAACATTATTAGATATGTAATATTATGGTGCAAAGCCATAACATCCCCTACATTTAAAGTCTCTAGGTTGTAGTATACAGATAGCTAAGATATTGAAAATATAATGCTTACGACCCCATGTTTAATAATCTTTATTAGGCTATGCCTCTGCGTGATTTTTTTAAACCTTTCCCCATGATTTCTAAGTGAAAAACAAAGCCCATTTTGTTCTCAGGCTCCCTGTTAAATAGGAAGAAGAAACAATTAGTTTTGTTTTATTACATTGCAAAGTGTCTCTGGTTTTATGGCAATCCACCAGAAAAAAAAAAAAGAACATTTGCCTCCTTTAAGGTCTGTGAGGTTTAATGAAAGTGTATAAAAACTTTCTGGGAAGAATGCTTCATTCTTATAACTGTCTGCTTGGGAATCAGGCTTTGTTTCTAAAGAGGTTTGAATGGCAAGTTGGGAAATTAAATTGACCTCCTTAAATTTTGGTTCAGTGAAATCTATGGGGTGGGGGTAGAGAAGATGTAGGGTAGACTTTATGCTCTCCTGGCTACATCGTTTCAACAGTTCACTCCATTCCACAGAATGGATTTCTTTTTCTCTCTGCTTATTCAAGGGTTGCTTTAAATCAGATAGCACTTTGCCTGTCTTGGTCTCCCTGCAGGATTAAAGGACAATGCTCTCTATATGGGGCTACCTTTGAAGAGTGTTTGGAAACTGCAAATCGTGCAGAATGCAGCCACACCAGCAGTCATGGGCCTCCCAAGGCAAGTCCATGTTTCTCCAGCACTCGGCAGAATGCATTGGCTGCCGATTGTCTTACAGACTTAATTCAAATTGTTGGTAATGACCTATAATACCCTACAGATACTTCACCAGAAGAGCCCTTCACTCCTCCACTCGAAACTAGACTTACAATCCTGGGTCTAGAAAGCTTGACTCAGATGATGACGTTTTGGACCCACGCAAGTGCAGAATTATGCGTAGAAGAGACCAAGTAAGAACATATTACAGGAAATAAAGAAGCTACCTGTGTTTGGGTGGGGCTCCAGTAATTAGGGCTGCTGCTATAAATATGTGGGTTTGGCCGTTGTGGAAGAATATCTGATCGGAGTTCATCAGGAATCCTGTGTTTTCTGGACTTTGTTGCTTTTTCACGTCTTGGGAAACAAAGCAGAGCAATGTGTGTATGTGTGTCTCAGTTCGTTGGAAGAAGAAGGGGTGTGAAGTTTCTTCACAGCTGCTAGCTAAGTACTTAATGACTGCTTAAGGGAAATTGTACAGACTACTCGGTTGTTTTGGGAAGAGTGCTCTTTGCAATACAAAAAGAGTGCTTAGTTTACTTTGAATTTTGCAATAAAGAACATTGTTTTGAATTTTCAAACATGTGTGTGTCTGAAATTTGTACCCTTGAATTTTCGGGAGGCTCCTATCAGAGAGCCCGGCAGAACAGAACCCATACCGCATCTCGGACATTAACACCTTCAAAAATGTCCAAAGATACTTTACCAGAAGAGCCCTCCGAGGAGGGTCAATAATTCCCCCCCCAGGGTGATGGACGGACAGATGGAATTGTCCTTGGGAGGCAAAACCCACAGCCACTCCATCTTATCAGGGTTGAGTTTGAGTCTGTTGACACCCATCCAGGCCCCAACAGCCTCCAGACACCGGCACATCACTTCCACTGCTTCGTTTTCCCACAAAGATATTCCTGTCTGCTTCATGACCTTCTGACCTGGGCATCTAATAGGGGCTCCTGATAAACAATGTCTCCCTCCTCCTCTGACTCAGACATTACCATAATTGGGGTTTCTACAGTCTCTGGTGATTCCTCAGATTTTGTAGTTTCCAATTCTCTCTCACTCTCTCACTCAGCTGTCAAGAACACTGGCCTAGACGGACCTGGTTCAAACTCCTCAGAATCTGTGATTAACTGAGCTGGTTGTGGACCATTCACAACACAACTCAACCAGCTAACTTTGCACAGCTCACAAATTCTCTACTGTTCTGTCGGGCTCTCTGGTAGACTCCTCCCAAAAATTCACAGGTACAAATTTCAGACACACACATGTTTGAAAATTCAAAACAATGTTCTTTATAATGAAAATTCACTTAAACTAAGCCCTCTTTTAGTATAGCAAACAGCACTCATCTCCAAACAACCTGGTAATTTGTACAAGTCCCTTATCAGTTCTGTGATACTTATCTTGCAGCTGTGAGGCAATTCGCAGTCCTTCTTCTTTTACAAAGGGAAACACACTTTGCTCTGGTTTAGTTTCCAAGCGGGGAAAAATCACCGCACAAAGGTCAAAGTCAGCAAAGCAGTCATGGAACACAACAATCAGATAATCCTCCACAATGGCCAAACCCACAGGCCGCTATTTATAGCAGCCTCACTATTTACCACAGCCCCACCCAACCACAGGTGGCCTCATTTTCTTTGATAATAATCTCTCAGTTGTTGTTGCCTATGCATCGCTCTCCTCATGCGTGGCTGTATCATTAACTCTTGTTCCGAATCCAAGGAGGAGATAGATAATTGATCTCCTTCTGAGCTGTCTGCCACACTCTCCTCCTCCCTATCACTCATGTCTTCTTGGTCAGAGGAGCATTCATCAGCAGATTCCACCAGGGGCAAAACAGGCCTGCAGCATGTGGATGTCTCCCCCACATCCACAGTCCTAGGGGCAGGAGCTGGGCCAGAGCTAACCACAACATCTATTTGGTCACCTCCCTTCTTTTCTTAGATGGGATTTTCTTGAAATTAGGTCTCATCCCCCCTCCCCCCTATAATAAAGCTCAGAAATGACTTTTCCTTTGCTTTGAACCCTTTATTATCTTAAATCATCTCCTGATGATCTTGTATCAAAATTATAAAAGAGAGAAAACGGAGAAGTGACGTAAGTTGGAATATATCTACATCTATATATGTCGGTCAGTCTAGCTGACCTGCAAAACAGTGCGACATTCACCTTCTGATATATTTAATTATGAATGACTGCACAGGACTTATTCTGCTGTGGCTGATATTACTATTGTAGTAGCAAGCAACGTGCTGGAGGAAATGCGTAAGCCACCTGCCAAATGACCTGCTCTTTGTCTCCTTCCCATGATAAATGGTCTTTGCTTCGTGGTTTATCTAATGCTCACTTCAGCTCCGCTAAATATATCCACCCAGCTGCTAGAGCAGCAACAGAAATGCTTGTTTCCATTTTATCAAACCCATTAATGTCATTTGCTCAATAGGATCATTTGCCCGGTCTTCTCCGCTCCCTAAATCATCTGTTAAATGCATGGATGTGTTTGCCTAGGCTTCCCCGCCCTCTCTCTCTAACGTAGAATGGGCAGATAATGCTGCGTTTCAACAAACCGGTTTGCGTTTAACTTGAGCCAGCCATGGGGAAGATAAATGTACCACGGAGCTGGGCAATGGACCTATGAGGAAATTGTGTGCTGCAAGACTACGAGAGTATTTGATGTTTGCTATGGGGAGAAGAAAGGGAGAAGAGGGGAGAGGAGGAAGGGGAGATGAATGGAGAGGAGAGAGAGGGGGAGGGAAAGGAGTAAAGAGGGGAGGGAAGCAGAGGGGAGAGAAGGAGGGGAGGGGAGGAGAGAAGGAGAAGAGAAGATGGGGAGGGGGCGGGAGGAGAGCAGAGGAGAGAAGAGGAGAAGGAAGGGGAGATGAATGGATCTAGGTGTCAGGCCTGCCACAAGTAGGATAGTACTATGGGAATTGGAGAAGGGTGGTTGAATGAGAGGGAAAGATATTAGCCACAACAAATTCCTCCCAGATGATAGAAACATAGAAGACTGATGGCAGAAAAAGACCTCATGATCCATCTAGTCTGCCCTTATACTATTTCTTGCATTTTATCTTAGGATGGATATAAGTTTATCCCAGGCATGTTTAAATTCAGTTACTGTGGATTTACCAACCACGTCTGCTGGAAGTTTGTTCCAAGGTTCTACTACTCTTTCAGTAAAATAATATTTTCTCATGTTGCTTTTGATCTTTCCCCCAACTAACCTCAGATTGTCCCCCTTTGTTGTTGTGTTCACTTTCCTATTAAAAACACTTCCCTCCTGGACCTTATTTAACCCTTTAACCTATTTAAATGTTTCGATCATGTTTGTTTATGTTTATGTTTATTTAGATTTGTATGCCGCCCCTCTCCGCAGACTCGGGGCGGCTCACAACAAAGTGCAAAAAATACAATTTATAACAAATCTAAATTTCTACTAAAAACATTTAAAAACCCCATTTCTAAACATGTCCCCCCTTTTCCTTCTGTCCTCCAGACTATACAGATTGAGTTCATTAAGTCTTTCCTGATACGTTTTATGCTTAAGACCTTCCACCATTCTTGTAGCCCGTCTTTGGACCCGTTCAATTTTGTCAATATCTTTTTGTAGGTGAGGTCTCCAGAACTGAACACAGTATTCCAAATAGGGTCTCGCCAATGCTCTATATAGCGGGATCACAATCTCCCTCTTCCTGCTATGCAGCCAAGCATCCTACTTGCTTTTCCTACCCATTTTGAGACTGTCAGAAATCAAGGTCATCCTTTGTTCTGCACCAGCCAGAAGTACAGGGGAGGATCGTGGATGCTGTGAGAACCGGAGTGGTCCATGTGATGAACAATGTAATGATTAGAATGAAAAACCACCGCCCCTGCCTGCGCTCGTGCTGGCTCCCCATCCACTGCCCGCGCTACCGCCGTTTGCCCTGCCACCCGCACTCGTGCCGGCTCCTCCGTCCACCGCCTGTGCTACCGCCATTCACCCCAAGAGCAAGAGGTAAGTAGCGGCAGTGCGGGTGGTCATTTACCTTATTTTTGTCTGTTTCTGGGTTTTTTTGCTTCTGTGCATGTGCAGAAGCGAAAAACCCCAAAATCTCATGTGCATGCCTCCTCGTGCGAGATTGGGCTTCTGCGCATGTGCAGAAGCTGAACTCTGTGTGGGGACATGATGGCCCACTCCTGCTCTTTCAGCACATGAACCAAAAAAGGTTCACCATCACTGGCCTAGGGATTTCAGTATCTTTTTTATAAGACATAAGATCTTAAGCCTTGTTATTTATTTATTTATTTATTTATTTATTTGTTTGTTTGTTTGTTTGTTTGTTTATTTATTTATTCATTCATTCATTCATTCATTCATTCATTCATTCATTCATTCATTCATTCATTTAGTCCAATACACAATGCGGGTTTTAGTGGGTATATATCTATATACACATAGTAAAATACATGAAGAAGGTTATAGAGGAGATATTCATAGTAAAATATATCTAAGAAAGAATAGAAAAGAAGGTATAGTAATAGAACATATCAATGAAAGAATAGAAGAAGAGATATAGGAATAGAAGAAAGGTATAGGAGATATAGGAGAGCACTAGGACAGGGGACGGAAGGCACTCTAGTGCACTTGTACTCGCCCCTTACTGACCTCTTAGGAATCTGGATAGGTCAACCGTAGATAATCTAAGGGTAAAGTGTTGGGGGTTTGGGGATGACACTATGGAGTCCGGTAATGAGTTCCACGCTTCGACAACTCGGTTACTGAAGTCATATTTTTTACAGTCAAGTTTGGAGCGGTTAATATTAAGTTTAAATCTGTTGTGCGCTCTTGTGTTGTTGTGGTTGAAGCTGAAGTAGTCGCCGACAGGCAGGACGTTGCAGCATATGATCTTGTGGGCCATACTTAGATCTTATTTAAGGCGTCTTAGTTCTAAACTTTCTAGGCCCAGGATTGAAAGTCTAGTCTCATAGGGTATTCTATTTCGAGTGGAGGAGTGAAGGGCTCTTCTGGTGAAGTATCTTTGGACATTTTCAAGGGTGTTAATGTCTGAGATGCGATATGGGTTCCAAACAGATGGGCTGTATTCGAGGATGGGTCTGGCAAAAGTTTTGTAAGCTCTGGTAAGTAGTGTGAGATTGCCAGAGCAGAAGCTACATAGGATTAGGTTTACAACTCTTGAAGCCTTCTTGGCTATATTGTTTCAGTGGGCTTTGGCACTTAGATCTTTTGTTATTAGTATACCAAGGTCTTTAACCGAGCGGTTAAAGACCTATTTTAGCAGTTAAACATCTGGATTCTCTCTGTGCTTTGGAACTTACAACTTTGAGACTTCTTCAATGCTATTGTTTTGGGGTGGGGTTTTTTTATTTTGGTAAAAGCACTTATTTTGATGACTTTACACAGGGAGGGTGGATTGTTTAGAATTGAGAATTCAGGCAGCGAAGCTACACTGAAGTATCTTTTAGTGAATTGAGATGGGCCCCATCTCCTTTACGGATGTAAAACTTTATACTTACAGCCAAAGAATTAAGGAGCTTTTGGTAAATCTTGCAACTTTGCAGTGACTGATGCCCGGTGTGATGTTCAGCTTCATAAAAAGATTTTGGCTGTTTTAATTTAATTGTGCAGCTGATGGATTTAAAGGTTTAATGGTACGCTTTGCACTGGAATTTGAAAAGGCACTTTTATTGATGGAATAAACAGAACAGAACAGAATGGAAGAATATAATACCTAATAGGGAAGAATGGAATGGAATGGAGTGGAGTGGAGTGGAGTGGAGTGGAGTAGAATAGAGTAGAGTAGAGTAGAGCAGAGCAGAGTAGAGTAGAATAAATTATAATAGAATAGAATAGAATAGAATAGAAGAAGTCTTCGGAGAGGGGCGGCATACAAATCTAACAAATTATTATTATTATTATTATTATTATTATTATTATTATTATTATTAAGATAGAGAATAGAATAGAGTAGAGTAGAATAGAATAGAATAGAATAGAATGAGCTGGAATGGACCCTGGAGGTCTTCTAGTCAAGCCCCCTGCTCAAGCGTTAGAACCTATACCACTTGATGGCCCATAATCATTCAATCAGTCAATCATACTTGGACACACCAGCAATGGCAGCAATAACTGACCCCAACCATAAAAATCTATTGAGGTCTCTGAAAATCTCATTCGATGCAATCATTAATATTTGAACTTGCCTGTAGTACAGCCTGAACTGTACAGTTCTGTTTGTGAGTTTTGGCACAGTCCTGATACGGGGTTTGCATTTATCTTCCTTGTACAAATGAAATTCTTTACAACCACAAGTTCCAGCCATTATTTACCCTGAGCTCAAAAGCACATAAAAGTAAAAGGTCTGCAGACTGGAGAGAAAGGTTGTTGACTTGAGAGTTGTTGAACTTTGGGTGGGAAAGGTTTGAGAGATACCCACCCAGATTACAAAATACAGAGAGTTGGTGGGGACCTTAGTGATCTTCTAATCCAACCCCCTGTTCAAGCAGGAGATCCTATGCAAATGATGGTGACACTATGGTACCTGTGGTACAGGTGGCACAGGTGGCATTGCCCTATGTCAGCTCCAGTGCGCATGTGCCTTAGGAAATCCATTTCACCCTTCAGAGGCTTCAGGGAAGAGCCGGGGTGGTGCAGCAGGGAGAGTGCTGTACTGCAGGCCACTGAAGCTGACTGTGGATCTGTAGGTCAGCGGTTCAAATCTCATCACCGGCTCAAGGTTGGCTCAGCCTTCCATCCTTCCGAGGTGGGTAAACGGAGGACCCGGATTGCGGGGGCAGTATGCTGGCTCTGTTAAGAAGTGCTATTCATAACATGTTGCAAGCCACCCTGAGACTAATAAATCATAATCATAATCATAATCATAATCATAATCATAATCATAATCATAATCATAATCATAATCATAATCATAATCATAATCATAATCATAATCATAATCATAATCATAATCATAATCATAATCATAATCATAATCATAATCATAATCATAATCATAATCATAATCATAATCATAATCATAATCATAATCATAATCATAATCATAATCATAATCATAATCATAATCATAATCATAATCATAATCATAATCATAATCATAATCATAATCATAATCATAATCATAATCATAATCATAATCATAATCATAATTTATTAGATTTGTATGCCCCCCCTCTCCGAGGACTCAGGGTGGCTCACAATGCTCTCTACATGGAGCTGCCTTTGAAGAGTGTTCGGAAACTTCAGATCGTGCAGAATGAGGCCGCGAGAGCAATCATGGGCTTTCCTAGATATGCCCATATCTCGTCAACACTCCGCAGCCTGCACTAACTGCCAATCAGTTTCTAGTCATAATTCAAAGTGCTGGTAATGACCTATAAAGGCCTACATGGCATCAGACCAGAATACCTATGAGACCGCCTTCTGCCGCATAAATTCCAGCGGCTGATTAGGTCACACAGAGTTGGCTTTTCCGGGTCCTGTCAACTAAACAATATCGTCTGGCGGGACCCAGGGGAAGAGCCTTCTCTGTGGCGGCCCCGGGCCTCTGGAATCAACTCCCCCCGGAGATTAGAACTGCTCCCACCCTCCTTGCCTTTCGTAAACTCCTTAAAACCCACCTCTGCCATCAGGCATGGGGGAACTGAGACATCTCCCCCTGACCTATATAATTTATGCATGGTATGTTTGTGTGTATGTCTGTTTTTAAATAAGGGGTTTTTAGAGACTTTTTAATATTAGATTTGTGATATATTGTTCGTATTATTGTTGTGAGCCACCCCGAGTCTGTAGAGAGGGGCGGCATACAAATCTAATAAATAATAATAATAATAATAATAATAATAATAATAATAATAATAATAATATGATTGGATTGGATGAATGTGTTTGAGTGTACATGGGGTCTTTTAAATGGTTTAGTATATTTTTAATATTTTATAGTTATTAGATTTAGTATATAATGTTATATCCAATGTTGTACGCCACCCTAAGTCACCTCGAGAAGGGTGGCATAGAAATCTAATAAATAAATAAATAAAATATCTAATGCTATCATGAAAGATAATATCAGGTATTTGTTCAATCTTCTGATTGTTGGATTTACTGGTTCACCCAAACCAGGAGAATTATTTACTATCAGTTCAAGCAAACCGGTCTGAACCGGTAGCTTTTCACCTCTAGGTGTTGATAGGTCATCCTGGTGACCCTGATGACCTCTAACCTCTGGTGACCTCTGACTTACAGGTTGGTGTAAAGGCTACTCATTTTCTCATCTGGGTTTATATATAAATATATATCTGTACAGTAACTCTGGTATCAAAGAAAGGAATATCACAAATGAATGTTGCAAAATTCATGATTGAATGGCTATTGATTGCTTAATGGGTTTTATGGGAGGTGTAGCCGAGTTTCAAGTTGATCAAATAGCAAACAGCCCAAGACAATGAACTAAATGTCAGACGTAGATAAATATTTGGTTGAGGAGAAGAGGAGGAGGAAAGGGGCCTTTTAAATGGGCACTATAAATAAAACAAATGAAGAAAATCAATGGCACAAAGGTTATTATCTAAAGCTCTAAGATTCACATTGGTATTTCAGGAGAATATGTCTCATCTACTTTCTCCTTTTCTCAGTTCTCTCTTTCTGTTCAAATTGCTGAGGTTTTGTCAGGGAAGGGCTACCCAATTTTTTACTGCCACACTGTAGGTGTGGCTTATTTTGTGGGTGTGACTTAATGGTCATGTGACTGGGTAGGAGTGGCTTGCCGGCCATGTGATCAGGTGGCAGTGGCTTGAACGATCATCATCGTTCAAGTGAACTGTTAAATCCTTGACTTACAACCTTGTCAGTTGTAAGTGTCATGCGCTAGGGTGACAATTTGCTTTACGTTTCCCACACTCTCCTTCCTGGGTTGTCCCACCACCACAGGATGAGTAGTTAGGCGAACTGGTGCTGCTAGAAGCATAAATGCTGCCAGTGCCGCTTCCACCCACGCCTTCTGCTTGCACCTCAGGTGGGAGGTGGCCACGTGAGGCTGGAGGGGAGCCAGGCAGCAGAGAGGGAAGCTCGTCCGAGGCCAGGAAGGAGGAAAGAGGAAAAAAGCAAGGAGCCTAGATGCAGCAGCAGGGGAAAAAAGGAGAGCCGAGACGAGACCAGTAATCCAGGAAGTGACAGCCATCAATCAGCTGGAGCTGTGCACACATATTTATTTCTGCTGGTGGAACTGCATTCTGGCAGCTGCTCACCCCTGAGCCCACCCCTGGGTTTTGTATCCTTTTAGGGTTGAGAAGGCTGGTTACAATGCTCGGGATGAGGCTCCAGAACTACCTGTGTTTGTCATCTGTAGAAAATTCTTGGGTTTTTTTATAATGCTTTTTGGAGGGAGCTATTTATAGATAGTTAAGGGAGAGATTAGGTATAGGTTCCTGTGTGACTTCATTCATTACAGAATCAGTGGAATGTTGCTAGGTGGCCCATTAGACAAGAGAATCCTCAATCTGAGTATTGCATTGGCAGTTCTGTGTTAGCAAAAACTTCAGAAGAGAAGGATTTAGGGGTAGTGATTTCTGACAGACTCAAAATGGGTGAGCAGTGTGGTCGGGCAGTAGGAAAAGCAAGTAAGATGCTTGGCTGCATAGCTAGAGGTATAACAAGCAGGAAGAGGGAGATTGTGATAATAATAATAATAATAATAATAATAATAATAATAATAATAATTTATTAGATTTGTATGCCGCCCCTCTCTGAAGACTCGGGGCGGCTCACAACAAGCGATAAAACAATATTGTACAGGCACAAATCTAATATTAAGAAAAAACTAAAAACCCTATCAATTTAAAAAACCAAACAGCACATACATACCAAACATAAATCATAATAAGCCTGGGGGAAAGGTGTCTCAAATCCCCCATGCCTGGCAGTATAGATGGGTCTTAAGTAGTTTATGGAAGACAAGGAGGGTGGGAGCAGTTCTAATCTCCGGGGGGAGTTGATTCCAGAGGGCCGGGGCCGCCACAGAGAAGGCTCTTCCCCTGGGGCCCACCAGACGACATTGTTTAGTCGATGGGACCCGGAGAAGGCCAACTCTGTGGGACCTTATCGGCCGCTGGGATTCGTGCGGTAGTAGGCGGTTCTGGAGGTATTCTGGTCCAATGCCATGTAGGGCTTTAAAGGTCATGACCAACACTTTGAATTGTGACCGGAAACTGATCGGCAGCCAATGCAGGCCACCGAGTGTTGTAGAAACGTGGGCAAATCTGAGAAGCCCCACGATGGCTCTCGCGGCTGCGTTCTGCACGATCTGAAGTTTCCGAACACTTTTCAGAGGTAGCCCCATGTAGAGAGCGTTGCAGTAATCGAACCTCGAGGTGATGAGGGCATGAGTGACTGTGAGCAATGACTCCCTGTCCAAATAGGGCCGCAACTGCTGCACCAGGCGAACCTGGGCAAACACCCTCCTCGCCACAGCCGAAAGATGATGTTCCAATGTCAGCAGTGGGTCGAGGAGGACGCCCAAGTTGAGCACCCTCTCTGAGGGGGTCAGTAGTCCCCCCCCCCGGGTAATGGACAGACAGATGGAATTGTCCTTGGGAGGCAACACCCACAGCCACTCCGTCTTGTCTGGATTGAGTTTGAGTTTGTTGACACCCATCCAGTCCCCAACAGCCTCCAGGCACCGGCACATCACTTCCACTGCTTCGCTGACTTCGTGATCCCCTTATATAGAGCGCTGGTGAGGCCACATTTGGAATACTGTGTTCAGTTCTGGAGACCTCACCTACAAAAAGATATTGACCAAATTGAACGGGTCCAAAGACGGGCTACAAGAATGGTGGAAGGTCTTAAGCATAAAACGTATCAGGAAAGACTTCATGAACTCCATCTGTATAGTCTGGAGGACAGAAGGAAAAGGGGGGACATGATCAAAACAGTTAAATATGTTAAGGGGTTAAATATGGTTCAGGAGGGAAGTGTTTTTAATAGGAAAGTGAACACAAGAACAAGGGGACACAATCTGAAGTTAGTTGGGGGAAAGATCAAAAGCAACATGATAAAATATTATTTTACTGAAAGAGTAGTAGATCCTTGGAACAAACTTCCAGCAGACGTGGTTGGTAAATCCACAGTAACTGAATTTAAACATGCCTGGGATAAACATATATCCATCGTAAGATAAAATACAGGAAATAGTATAAGGGCAGACTAGATGGACCATGAGGTCTTTTTCTGCCGTCAGTCTTCTATGTTTCTAAGATAAGGAAGAAGAAAAAGGTGTCAGCTAACAGCCTTGACTATACACATTTTTGCAGGCAGGGTGATGTCTCTTCTTTTTAGTATGCTGTCTAGCTTTGCCATGGCTTTTCTCCCCAGGAGCAAACGTCTTTTAATTTCTTGACTGCACTCCCCATCTGCGGTGATCTTGGAACCCAGGAAAATAAAATCGGTCTGACCATTCCTGGCTAATTAGAAACCTGAATATTCCATCCCTGCATGGACAGAGAATTGGACTCGTAGATCTAGATCAGTGATTCTCTATGTTTCAGCTACTTGAACAAGCTTGTTGGCGAATTCTGGAAGCTGAATTCTACACCTCTTAAAATAGATGAGGTTGCAAGCATAGGTCAGGATATTCCCTGCCCATTCCAACTTCCATTTACACTCTAATCAAACCACTAGTTTTATTGACTTTCTTATTGTCTCAAGAAACGTCCGATCGCCGAAACTTTAGAAGGAAAATAAGATCGTTCTACATCTCTCACCACTTTCTATTCCCCTCCTCCCCTCTACCCAATCCAATAAAACAGCCCAAAGTCCTTCAAAACAATTCAGCCCAATTAGCCGCTGCTTAATTATGGCCAACTCGAAGAAATTAAAATAGTGAGAGCGGTGTAGGTTGTGCTGCTCTTTGGACGTCACCTGGAATGTTATAAAGAGACGTCAATATTATTCATAGTTTTTAATGGCTCTCATTAGCGTATTATCTTCCTTTTTTACTCTTCCTTTTCTTCGGTTTGTCTAATGCGCCGCCCAGGAACATTCTGCTGATTTTGCAACCGAATGAAGGCACATGGGAACTTACACACAAACCTCTCTCCCTTCACTACCTGTTATCGTCTTAGAGCTATAAGGAACGTTGCAACGTCTTGGCAGTAAAACCTATTTACTGTTAAAATTAAGATTGCTTTTATCAGCTTTACGGCACACGGAACAATTAAAAATAATTACTCAGCCTGGGCAGCTGTTAGGATGACAGGTTTGGGAAAGTGATCGCCTTACCGAGAAGAATGAGAATGTCCGCAGATTTTATTTCCTTTCAAAACTCAAATGTAGGAGTAGAATAAATAGGTAAAATTCCCACCCAGCCCCCGAAGAGAAGGAAGGAACGATAAGGAGCTTTTACTGAAACAATAAGGAGCTTTTACTGAAAGAGTAGTAGATCCTTGGAACAAACTTCCAGCAGACGTGGTTGGTAAATCCACAGTAACTGAATTTAAACATACCTGGGATAAACATATATCCATCCTAAGATAAAATACAGAAAATAGTATAAGGGCAGACTAGATGGACCATGAGGTCTTTTTCTGCCGCCAGTCTTCTATGTTTCTATGTTTCTAAGGTTTTAAATCTTCCTCAGTACTTTCTAGAGCAGCTGAGAAACAGCTTTTAGTTTTTAAAAGCATTTCCAGATGTCCAGCTCTGGGGAAAAATGGGGGAAATCCATCTGTTCCTTTGATGCATCCTGCAGATAAGAATAAACAGATGTTTATTTGCTCAATTTCTTTGATTTGGGACATACACGCCAAACCAATTGAATTTTATTTATTTATTATTGATTTAGTTTGTCAAACGTGTGTAAGATAACAGGTATAAGTATAAACCTATAAAGCCCAACATGGCATAGGACCAGACTATCTCCAAGACCGCCACAGAGTTGGTCTCCTTAGGGTTCTGTCGACCAAACAATGTCGGCTGGCAGGACCTAGGGGAAGAGCCTTCTCTGTGGGGGCCCCAATCCTCTGGAATCAGCTCCCCCCGGAGATTTGCATTGCCCCCACCCTCCTCGCCTTCTGAAAGAGTTTAAAAACTCATCTTTGCTGCCAGGCCTGGGGTTTTTAGATCTTCCCCCGACCAATGAATGTTTTCAGTATGATTGTTGAATGATTGGTTTGATAGGGTTTCTTTTATTTAGAATTTAATTATTGTTTTAATGTATTATTAATTGGATATTATTCATATTATTGTTCTGTTTTTGTACATGCTGTGAGCTGCCCCGAGTCCTCAGAGAGGGGCGGCATACAAATCCAAATAAATAAATATATGAATGAATGAATGAATGAATGAATGAATGAATGAACGAACAAATGAATAAATGAATAAATGAATAAATAAATAAATAAATAAATAAATAAATAAATAAATAAATAAATAAATAAATAAATAAATAAATAAATAAATAAATAAATAAATAAATAAATAAATAAATAAATAAATAAATAAATAAATAAATAAATAAATAAATAAATAAATAAATAAATAAATAAATAAATAAATAAATAAATAAATAAATAAATAAATAAATAAATAAATAAATAAATAAATAAATAAATAAATAAATAACATGGACATGAACACATGAAAGGAGTATGAATAAATAGGGACAGTAGGACAGGGACGGAAGGCATGCTGGTGCACTTATGCCTGCCCCCTTACAGACCTCGTAGGAATGGGATGAGGGCCACAGTAAACAGTTTAAGGTTGAAGCTACGGGTGTTTGAGGATGCAACAACGGAGTCAGGTAGTGCCAGCAATGTGCAGAGGCGGCTAAAAGAGCCAACACAATCTTAAACTGCATCAACCGGGGGATACAATTTAGGATTAAGGAGGTACTAATACCATTCTATAATCCCCCTAGGCAGACCACACCTGCATTCAATTTTGGTCTCAACACTACAAAAAAGACATAGAAACTCTGGGAAAAGTGCAGAAGAGAGCAACCAGAATGATACAAGGAACTGGAAACCAAGACATACGAGGAAAGGTTGCAGGAACTGGGCATGGATAGTCTAGCAAAGAGGAGGTCCAGGGGGGAAATGATAGCAGTGTTCAGATACTTGAGGGGTTGCTCTTTACTGCCCATTCACGGCCCTACTGGAATGCTCTGATGGGGAGGGAGTGGGCATGCGTGCTGGTGTGTACGCACCCACCTTCAATTTCCTGCGCATGTGCAGAATCATGACCCGAAGCAGTCCTGCACAGGCAGTGGTGGGCTACTACCTGGAACAGCAGGAATGCCATTCCGGCAGTGGCAACAGAGCACGTAGGCCCGCTCCATTGCCGCTGGGTGTGCATGCCATGGCCCATTGACCAGGAGATCGAATTTAAGAGCCGTGGTGCAGTGGAGCGGGCAGGTCACTCATGACGGCATCAGGGGGTGGGAGTGGCATGGCGGTGGCTAGCAATGTGGCAGGTGGATAGGAGCTGGCGGCTCCCATCGCTCATGCCAGCGTCAGGGGACAGGGGGTGACATGCCAGTGGCTGGCAGTGCATCGGGTGGATGGGAGTTGGCAGCCAGGGAGCGGCAGGCTGGCAGTGCAGTTCTTACCTTATTTTGCCAGTCGCTTGCGACCGGCATCTCTTGCCTCCAATTTCCAGGGTTTTTTTGCTTCTGCGCATGAAATTGATAGCCCACCCCTGTACGCAGGAGCCACCAGGAAGGGGAGGTGCTCTAGTCAATGAACTGCTCTCTTTCCTGGAGAAGTTCCTCTGCAGCGGCAAAGGCGTCCCGGTCCATCCTGCCCGGGAGCCACCACCAAGAAGAAATCCTCCAGGAAAGAGGGCAGCTCATTGACTGGGGTGCTTCTCCTCTTTGGCCAGTGGACGAAGTGGGAGCGATGTCATCTCCCTGATGAGCTGCTCTCTTTCCTGGAGGATTTCTTCACGCTGGTGGCTCCCAGGCGGGATTAACTGGGGTATCTCTGCCGGTGCAGGAAGAAATCCTCCAGGAAAGAGGGCAGCTCATCAGGGAGACCTGATTTCCAAATGTAAAATAATGCACTTGGGGAAAAGGAATCCTCAATCTGAGTATTGCATTGGCAGTTCTGTGTTAACAAAAACTTCAGAAGAAAAGGATTTAAGGGTCGCGATGTAGGATGCTTGGCTGCATAGCTAGAGGTATAACAAGCAGGAAGAGGGAGATTGTGATCCCCTTATATAGAGCTCTGGTGAGACCACATTTGGAATACTGTGTTCAGTTCTGGAGACCTCACCTATAAAAAGAGATGGGTCAAACTGAACGGGTCCAAAGACGGGCTACAAGAATGGTGGAAGGTCTTAAGCATAAAACGTATCGGGAAAGACTTCATGAACTCAATCTGTATAGTCTGGAGGACAGAAGGGAAAGGGGGGACATGATCGAAACATTTAAATATGTGAAAGGGTTAAATAAGGTCCAGGAGGGAAGTGTTTTTAATAGGAAAGTGAACACAAGAACAAGAGGGCACAATCTGAGGTTAGTTGGGGGAAAGATCAAAAGCAACGTGAGAAAATATTATTTTACTGAAAGAGTAGTAGATCCTTGGAACAAACTTCCAGCAGACGTGGTTGGTAAATCCACAGTAACTGAATTTAAACATGCCTGGGATAAACATAGATCCATCCTAAGATAAAATACAGGAAATAGTATAAGGGCAGACTAGATGGACTATGAGGTCTTTTTCTGCCGTCAGTCTTCTATGTTTCTATGAGACAACGCCACTCCCGCTTCGTCCACTTTGCAGCAGCAGCGACAAAGGCACCCCGGTCATTCCCGCCTGGAGCCACCAGCAGGAAGAAATCCCCCAGGGAGGTGAGCGGTGGGCGAAGCAGGAGCGACGTCATCTCCCCAACAAGCTGCTCTTCTTCCTGGGTGGGACAGTGAGGTTTTGCTGCTGCAGATGCGCAGAATCTTGTGTGCCATTCCACTTGCTGCCCAACTGTGGGGCTGCCACAGAGAGGAGAAGGTCCGGCTGTTTTCCAAAACGCCAGAGCGCCAGACAAGGAGCAACAGATGGAAGCTGACCAAGGAGAGATTCAACCGAGAAATAAGGAATAACTTTCTGACGATGAGAAAAATCAACCGGTGGAATGGCTGCCTGCAGAGGTTGTGAATGCCCCAACACTGGAGACTTTCAAGAGGACACTGGATTGACCTATGTCTGGGATGATGTAGAGGCCCCTGCACCTGCAGGAGGTTGGACTAGATGACCCACATGGCACCTTCCAACACAAACTATAAATAAAAGTGTATTCTGGTCATTGCCCATTGTGTTGCTGTATTTTCTGCAATTGAGTTTGGAGCAGTTTATTGCAGCTATTGTGTGCTTATGTATTTGATTGATTGATTGATTGATTGATTGATTGATTGATTGATTGATTGATTGATTGATTGATTGATTGATTGATTGATTGATTGATTGATTGATTGATTTATTTATTTATTTATTTATTTATTTATTTATTTATTTATTTATTTATTTATTTATTTATTTATTTATTTATTTATTTATTTATTTATTTATTTGATTCATTAGTATGCCGCCCCTTTTTGTAGACTCGGGGTGGCTCACAGCAGTGTAATTGTTCTGGTTGAAGCTGAAGTAGTTGTTGAAACGCTAGGATGTTATAGCAGATAATTTTGTGTACTATGCTTAGGTCAGACCATAAGCAGCAAAGTTCAAGATTGTCCAAGCCCAAAATTTCAAGTCTGATGACATAAGGCAGTGTTTCCCAATCTTCGCAACTTGAAGTTGTCTGGACTTCAACTCCCAGAATTTCCCAGTCAGCATTTGCTGGCTGGGGAATTCTGGGAGTTGAAGTTCAGTTGTCTTATTTATTTATTGATTGATGATTTGATTTGATTTGATTTGATTTGATTTGATTTGATTTGATTTGATTTGATTTGATTTGATTTGATTTGATTTGATTTGATTTGATTTGATTTGATTTGATTTGAATGCCGCCCCTCTCTGTAGACTTGGGGCGGCTAACAACAATAAAGAAGACAATATGAACAAATCTAATATTAAAAGTAATGTAACACCCCCCCCCCCAATTTAAGAAACCAATCATACATATGGACATACCATGCATAAATACCAGGCATGGGGAATATCTCAATTACCCCATGCCTGACAACAGAGGTGGGTTTTAAGGAGCTTACGAAAGGCAAGGAGGGTGGGGGCAACTCTGATATCTGGGGGGAGTTGTTTCCAGAGGGTCGGGGCCACCACAGAGAAGGCTCTTCCCCTGGGTCCCGCCAAACGACATTGTTTAGTCGACGGGACCCGGAGAAGGCCAACTCTGTGGGACCTAACTGGTCACTGGGATTCGTGCGGCAGAAGGCGGTCCCAGAGATATTCTGGTCCGATGCCATGAAGGGCTTTATAGGTCATAACCAACACTTTGAATTGTGACCGGAAACCGATCGGCAACCAATGCAGATGTCTTCAAGTTGCCAAATTTGGGAAGCACTGACATAAGGGATTCTATTGTGAGCAGAGGAGTGACGTATTCTTCTTGTGAAATACCTCAGGACCCACTTAATTTCTGATACACAGCGTGGATTCCATGCAGACGAGCTGTAATTTGTTTTAAACTCATGCAAAACTTTCTCTAAATGAAATCGAAACTTATCCGGGCGATTTTGTACTCATAAAATGCACTATCAAATTTGACTAAGAGTCTTACCGCGACGATAAATTTGTTCTAATCTGCATTTTCCACCCAGAAGGCAGAAAATTAGTCTCCTTAAAAATACCAACCCAAACAAATACTCGGTCATTTAAATTAGATTTTAGTGCAGAGCAAGACAATGTGGATGAGTCCTTGAAATTAGGAATAAGGCAATTTTGGCCTTGAGAAAAGATAACCCAAGAGAGAGATGACATTATTTTTCCAGTATCAGATGTGGTTCTCGGTTGTTCAGGAATATATACAAGAGGCGGGGTGGCGCAGTAAGTAGAGTGCTGTACTTCAGGCCACTGAAGCTGACTATTGATCTGTAGGTCAGGGGTTCAAATCTCATCAGCTACGGAATTGATCTGTACAGGGTGGTGGTGGGATTTTGATCTGCACAGATCAATTCCGTAGCCAAGACCCTCATTTCCAGAACCAAACGCCTAGCCAACAAAGACCACCTGGAAACTGAATTACACAGTCTCACAAATGTATTAATTTCCAATGGATTCCAAAGAGAGGCAATCACCAACTTAATCCAAAAAGAGGCACCCCCAAGAACCAAGACACAGAACAGGACAATGGCATCACCCTCCTCCCTTACATCAAAGGCACCACAGATAAAATCAGCAAATTCTCTGCAAACACAACATCAAGACAGCCTTTGGTACAGATAAAAAAATAGCCAACATCCTAAGAAACCCCAAAGACAATATCCAGCTAGAAAACCAGGGAGTTTATCAAATACCATGTAAAATCTGCCCAGCCACATATATTGGACAAACTAACAGGAGAGTAAATGCACGTGTTGCAGAACATAAGAATGCATTAAGAAAAAAAGAAAAAACCTCCTCCCTTTTCCAACACTTTAAAACTACAGGACATGAAATTGATTTTGACAGTACTAAATTAATTTCCAAAACAGAACACTACAGCAAAAGAATAATCATGGAAGCCATTGAGATAGAAAAACATCCCCAAAATATGAACAAGCGGGATGATACCTCCCGCCTACCAGACATCTGGAAACCAGCCCTCAAACGTATCCCAGCCATAGAAACTGAAACCAGACTCAGAACACACATTGCAAAACAATCAATTAGCCTGCAAGCTCCAACTACTCAGGATATCACGCCTAATCCACAACCATTAACTAATCAGCATACCTCAGTTACATCAACGACCCCAGGTGTTACCCCACTGACTCACCAGGAAGTTTCTACACAGCAGGCAATTGCTGAGCCATCAAACCACACCCAGCCACCTTTATTTATAGAAGGAAGGTAGCTCAGGTCTCGCAGTGTTCGCCCTAGAACAAAGACAGAAACACCAGCCTGAAGATGATGAGTGGAACCTCGTCGAAACGTCACCAGAAATTTCCAAATCCTACACGGGAAGAAACCCGAATATACCAAGACCGTCATATATATATATATATATATATATATATATGTCACATGTTTAAGCTGAATTTGAAAATTAAGGGAGACTAGGATAGATCTATTTCGGCCTTATTTTGGCCTCATCAGCTAGCCATACCCACTGGGACTTGAACCTGCAACCTTTGCCTTGTAAGGCAGAGAATTAACCTCTAGGCTACAGTATCCAATCCCTTCAGCTCTGTACCAGGGAAGGGTTACATTTTTGTGTCGAATCACCCTGGTATTTTGAAGGAACATCACAGCTCCTTTTTTGCCTCTCGGCCCAACCCAGGACCATTTCCAAGGCAGTTAATTTTATTGATAGCCGACAATTCTATCTGTATGTGTCACATGTTTAAGCTGAATTTGAAAATTAAGGGAGACTAGGATAGATCTATTTCGGCCTTATTTTGGCCTCATCAGCTAGCCATACCCACTGGGACTTGAACCTGCAACCTTTGCCTTGTAAGGCAGAGAATTAACCTCTAGGCTACAGTATCCAATCCTTTCAGCTCTGTACCAGGGAAGGGTTACATTTTTGTGTCGAATCACCCTGGTATATTGAAGGAACATCACAGCTCCTTTTTTGTCTCTCGGCAAAAATATGTATATATGTAGATTGTTCTGAGTTCGGGTTTTGCCCCGTGTAATATTGTCCCTTACTTCCTCAATCCAATTCAATAATAATCTCAAATGCAAACTAATCAACGCAAGAAGCATAGTTAACAAAATGCCCGAATTCCTCCTGCTACTAAACACGGACAACTTCCACATTATTTTTGCCTGTGAAACACGGCTAAATTCACAGGACAAGATGTTATCCTATTAGAAGAGTTTCAAAGATTTGCAATGGGAAATAATTTTATTTTTTCTTTTAGCATCCAGCATTCTCAAACTGCCTCCTTCCTCTTGATGGATGGGAAATGTTTTCCTCCTTCCTGTTTTATTGTTTTTAGGTTTTTTTTGAAGGAAAACAAGGGCAAGAAGCAACCTGAGCATCTTTACCTATGAATATGTATGCTTGTATCATTGGCATTCATTAATTGTGCATTAGTGTATCTCACGTCTCTGAGATGTATAAATATGAGTGCATCCCTTTGTTGGAATCTCTGTGTGTGTGTGTGAGAGAGAGAGAGAGAGAGAGAGAGAGAGAAAGAGGGAGAGAGAGAGAGAAAGAGAGAGAGAGAAAGAAAGAGAGAGTGAGAGAAAGAGAGAGAGAGAAAGAGAAAGAAAGAGAAAGAGAGAGAAAGAGAGAGAGAGAAAGAGAGAGAGAGAAAGAGAAAGAGAGAGAAAGAGAGAGAGAGAAAGAGAGAGAGAGAGAGAGAAAGAAAGAGAGAGAGAGAGAGAGAGAGAGAGAGAGAGAGAGAGAGAGAGAGAGAGAGAGAGAGAGAGAGATATTCCCATCAGCATATGCTGTGTGGAGACAGAATTTTATTTATTTATTTGTCTGCCTGTTTATCTATCTATCTATCTATCTATCTATCTATCTATCTATCTATCTATCTATCTATCTATCTATCTATCTATCTATCTATTTGATTTTTATGCCACCCTTCTCCTTAGACATAGGGCGGCTTACAACATGTTAGCAATAACCCCCCCCCCTTTTTTTTTTAACAAAGCCAGCATATTGTCTGGGTCTTCATTTTACCCACCTCGGAAGGATGGAAGGCTGAGTCAACCTTGACCTGGTGATGAGATTTGAACCCCTGACCTACAAATCTACAGTCAGCTCCAGTGGCCCGCAGTACAGCACTCTACCTGCTGCACCACCCCGGCTCATATAAAATTTAGGATTAAAAGCTGTCTCTGGTTGCATACCACGGAGTTGTCTAAAATCCTGTGATAAAGCACCAGATCAGCGATTAAGCTGATTACTGGCATTCCACAGATATAACCTTTCCTAAACAACAGACTTCCTCCTTGATCAACCCTGGAGAGAAGAGATACCCCAAAAACTGCACGTAGGCCATGAAACAACACAATTGATCATTCACTGTCCATGAGGCAAACATGAGGCAACCCATGCTTTAAATTAGCCAATAAGATTGTGTATTCTCTAATATCCAATGAGATGTAACTTGAGGACTAATGGATGACAACTACATGCATTCTTGCCTCCTGTCTCATTGATTGACATCATGCTGTCTAATAAATACTGCAGCAAATCTAAATTATTTGCTCTGAGGTCCTGTATTTGATTCCTCGGTACTTGAGCAGAGATTGTGAGGTCCTTGGTGCACTGAGCTTGGTTGTTTTATTGCAGGTCTTAAGGTTCAGGGTTTGTGTCTCAAACAGTGCAGTCAGGCGGTAGAGAAAGCAAGTAGGATGCTTGGCTGCATAGCTAGAGGTATAACAAGCAGGAAGAGGGAGATTGTGATCCCGCTATATAGTGCTGGTAAGACCACATTTGGAATACTGTGTGCAGTTCTGGAGACCTCACCTACAAAAAGATATTGACAAAATTGAACGGGTCCAAAGACGGGCTACAAGAATGGTGGAAGGTCTTAAGCATAAAACGTATCAGGAAAGACTTCATGAACTCAATCTGTATAGTCTGGAGGACAGAAGGAAAAGGGGGGACTTGATCGAAACATTTAAATATGTTAAAGGGTTAAATAAGGTCCAGGAGGGAAGTGTTTTTAATAGGAAAGTGAACACAAGAACAAGGGGTCACAATCTGAAGTTAGTTGGAGGAAAGATCAAAAGCAACATGAGAAAATATTATTTTACTGAAAGAGTAGTAGATCCCTGGAACAAACTTCCAGCAGACATGGTTGGTAAATCCACAGTAACTGAATTTAAACATGCCTGGGATAAGCATATATCCATCCTAAGATAAAATACAGAAAATAGTATAAGGGCAGACTAGATGGACCATGAGGTCTTTTTCTGCCATCAGTCTTCTATGTTTCTATCTATGTAGAATAGAATATTTGTAGCTCTGGGTTGAACTGTGGAATCCTGAATGCCCCTGAGGTTCGCTGTTTTTTGGGCTGTTGTTAGTTTTATTTGCAAACATTTCATTACCCCACTTGGTAATATCAGTGGTGGATTGCTCCTGGTTTGGCCCAGTTCAGCCAACTGTTACTGGAGGTGGCAGGAGGTTCCATCTACCCTGCTGGGACACTTTGTCAACGCTTTCTTGAACCTAATTCCAGGCCTGCCAGAAAAGCCAAGTCTTAACGGCTTTCTGGAAGACTGGTAGGGTGGATATTATTATTATTATTATTATTATTATTATTATTATTATTATTATTATTATTATTATTAGTATTAGTATTAGTATTAGTATTATTAGTATTAGTATTAGTATTATTAGTATTAGTATTAGTATTTATTAGATTTGTATGCTGCCCCTCTCCGAAGACTCGGGGTGGCTCACAACAGTAATAAAAACAATATAGTAGTGGAATAAATCTAATATTAAAAAACATATAAAACCCTATCATTATTTAAAAAACCAAACAGCACATCCATACCAAATATAAAACAAAGTATAAAAAAGCCTGAGGGAAAGGTGTCTCAACTCCCCCATGCCTGGCAGTATAAGTGAGTCTTGAGTAGTTTACGAAAGACAAGGAGGGTGGGGCCAGTTCTAATCTACGTGGGGAGTTGGTTCCAGAGGACCGGGGCCGCCATAGAGAAGGCTCTTCCCCGAGGTCCCACCAGCCAACATTGTTTGGTGGACAGGACCTGAAGAAGGCCAACTCTGTGGGCCCTTACTGGCCTCAACAAGGTATGAGGGAGGAGGTGGTCCCATAAATAGTCTGGCCCTGAGCCATTTGATAACCCACACTCCTAACAAAGAAATCATTGATTTAACTTAAGAGGGTTTGTCATGCTTGGGGAGTTGGGTCAGAACGGTATGTTTTTTTCAATAATTTATATGGGTAGGATCAGTAGTAAAATCAGAAACAGCTGCTCCAGGAACAATTACTTATACATTTTAACAATGTACGTTTTAAGTCAATGACACGTGTGCTATTTTGTTGGTTTGTCATTTAAACATACCCCTACCTTGAAATCTAAAACACGGCGTTATTTTCTTAGATTCAGTAGCCTGAGACCATTTGAATGGCGTGAAATAAGTCTAGGGCCATAAAACATAATAAGTTCATTATGAAATCTTTTCATCCTTACATTTTATAGCCGTGTGCAAATAATTTTCCTGCTTATTATAACCTGAACAAATAGACACTCACTTACTTAGTTTTATTTCCTGTTTTAGTATGATAAAGGGACATTAAAGAGAAATCTAAATAATTTTATTCCTATTGTGTTTAATACAAACAGAATTGTCGGTGGGATAAAATACGTCCAAATAAGATTTTTTTTTTATGTATAGCTGTGGCTCGGAATTAAAGAGACAGAGAAAGCAAAAAAAAAGGAGAACTGCCATTAAAAAGAAGGCAGGTGAAGAAGATGGAACAAATAAATAATTTTATGTATTGGTTTCTGCACCATATCCAGAGACCAGTCAGTGAAGCAGTGGAAGTGATGTGCCGGTGCCTGGAGGCTGTTGGGGTCTGGATGGGTGTCAACAGCCTCAAACTCAACCCTGATAAGACGGAGTGGCTGTGGGTTTTGCCTCCCAAGGACAATTCCATCTGTCCGTCCATAACCCTGGGGGGGGTGTAATTACTAACCCCCTCAAAGAGGGTGCGCAACTTGGGCATCCTCCTCGATCCACAGCTCACATTAGAGAAACATCTTTCAGCTGTGGCGAGGGGGGCGTTTGCCCAGATTCGCCTGGTGCACCAGTTGCGGCCCTATCTGGACCGGGAGTCACTGCTCACAGTCACTCATGCCCTCATCACCTCGAGGCTCGACTACTGTAACGCTCTCTACATGGGGCTACCTTTGAAAAGTGTTTGGAAACTCCAGATCGTGCAGAATGCAGCTGCGAGAGCAATCATGGGCTTTCCCAAAAATGCTCATGTCACACCAACACTCCGTAGTCTGCATTGGTTGCCGATCAGTTTCCGGTCACAATTCAAAGTGTTGGTTATGACCTGTAAAGCCCTTCATGGCACCGGACCAGAATATCTCTGGGGCAGCCTTCTGCCGCATGAACCCCAGCGACCGATTAGGTCCCACAGAGTGGGTCTTCTCCTGGTCCTGTCAACTAAACAATGACGTTTGGCGGGACCCAGGGGAAGAGCCTTCTCTGTGGCGGCCCCAGCCCTCTGGAACCAACTCCCTCCAGATATCAGAATTGCCCCCACCCTCCTCGCCTTTCGTAAGCTCCTTAAAACCCACCTCTGCCGTCAGGCATGGGGGAACTAAAATATTCTTTCCCCCTGGGCCTCTACAGTTTATGCATGGTATGTCAGTATGTATGTCTGGTTTTTATAATAAGGGTTTTTAGTTGTTTTATTATTGGATTGCTACATATTGTTTTTATCACTGTTGTTAGCCGCCCCGAATCCACGGAGAGGGGCGGCATACAAATCCAATAAATAATAATAATAATGATGATGGAGAGGCAGTGATGGGCTCCTCAGGGTACGATCGGGTATGCAGAGGTTGTTGGACCTTCATCACTGTAGACTTTCAAGGAGAGATTGGATTGCTATTGTCAGAAATGGTGTAGGGTCTTCTGCTTGAACAGGGGGTTGGACTCAATGACCCCTTTGTCAGGCTCAAAGTATTATGTGAAGTTAGAGAGTTTTGGCCTGACACAGTTAGCAGCGATAAGGAAATGGGAGGAGTGAGAGAGAGAGAGAGATTGATACCAATACGCATTCCTTTATGCATAGTCCGAGATCAACTGAATATACAAGGAAGCCAGTAATCCCTTCATGGCATCGGACCAGAATATCTCCGGGACCACCTTCTACCGCACGAATCCCAGCGACCAGTTCAGTCCCACAGAATTGCCCTTCTCCGGGTCCCGTCGACTAAACAATGTCGTCTGGCGAGACCCAGGGGAAGAGCCTTCTCTGTGGCATCCCCGACCCTTTGGAACCAGCTCCCCCTGGAGATTAGGATTGCACCTACCCTCCTTGCCTTTCGTAAACTCTTTAAAACCCACCTCTGCCGCCAGGTATGGGGGAGTTCAGATATCTCCCCCAGGCCTATATAATTTATGTATGGTATGTTTGTGTCTGTATGTCTTGTTTTTAAATAAGGGTTTTTTAGATATTTTAAAATTAGGATTAGGATTGCCCCCACCCTCCTTGCCTTTCACAAAGTTCTTAAAACTCACCTCTGCCATCAGGTATGGGGGAATTGAGACATTTCCCCCTGGCTTATATAGTTTTATGTATAGTATGCTTGCATTGAATGGTTTTAAATTAATGGGGTTTTAGATACTTTTTAAATATTAGATTTGTTTATTATATACTTTTTATTATTGTTGTGAGCCTCCCCAAGTCTATGGAGAGGGGTGGCATACAAATCTAATAAATAATAATAATAATAATAATAATAATAGTAATAATAATAGTAATAATAATAATAATAATAATAATAATAATAATGATTATGATTATGATGGTAATAATAATAATAATAATAATAATAATTATATTATATTTGTTATTGTACATTGTTTTATAATTACTGTGAGCTGCCCCAAGTCTACGGAGAGGGGAGGCATACAAATCTAATAAATGAAATGAATGAAATGAAATCCCTGCACCGGATTGGTCCACAAGATTGCATTTATGGGTGTGGGGATGTGAAATGAACTTTAACCTGGATGGGAACTGAAGGGCAATTCAGTGTTGGAATGAATTCCACGAATCCAGAATGGCCATGTTAATAAATCCGAACCTTGTGTGAGAGCACAGGAGTGGGATGTGATTTATTTCTCAAATGCTATTTGGTTCGCTGACAGCCTTCCAACAAGATCCCTTCCAACTCGGTTAATCTATATTGGAGTCTTTGGAGTTTTTATTTATTTATTTATTTATTTTGTCCAATACATAATATATATTGAAGAGAAAGATATGTAATAATATAAGTAAAGAAAAGAATAGAAGATAAGATATAAAAGTATAGGTGAACATATTTCAAAGGAAGAAAAGATAAATGAGATAAGGAGAGACAATTGGACAGGGGATGGAAGGCACACTGGTGCACTTATGCACGCCTCTTACTGACCTCTAAGGAACCTGGAGAGGTCAATCGTGGATAGTCTAAGGGAAAAATGTTTGGGGTTAGGGGTTGACACTACTGAGTCAGGTAATGAGTTCCACGCTTCGACAATTCGGTTGCTGAAGTCATATTTTTTACAGTCAAGTTTGGAGCGGTTAATATTAAGTTTGAATTTGTTGCCTGCTCTTGTGTTGTTGCAGTTGAAGCTGAAATAGTCATTGACAATACTTAGATCGTGTTTTAGGCGATGTAGTTCTAAGCTTTCTAGACCTAGGATTGATAGTCTGATTTCGTAGGATATTCTGTTTCGAGTGGAGGAGTGAAGGGCTCTTCTGGTGAAGTATCTTTGGACATTTTCTAGGGTGTTGATGTCTGAGATGTGATATGGGTTCCAGACAGATGAACTGTATTCAAGGATGGGTCTGGCAAAAGTTTTGTAGGCTCTGGTGAGTAGCATGACATTGCCAGAGCAGAAGCTGCTTGTTTTCTTGAAGACCTTTCATTACTCATCTAGGTAACATCATCAGTTCTAGACCCAGTGCTAGTTAAGGGATGTTGCACCAGAAGCATAATAGCAACTCGTGAAGGTTGTTTTGATTTCATGGATTCATAAATCATGTACCAGACGTAGTAGAAATACAATTAAAATATCCAATAAAACTAGGAAATGTGGAGAACAAAAGCCATCCAAACAATAAAAGAAACATAATATTAGCTGTCAAATTTGTCAAATTCAGCAGGGATTAAAAACCCGACAACTTTGTTGTGTGTTATCCTGATTTTGGAGGACATTCAAGTTGTAGAACAAAGGATTTCAAACTGCACAACCTGTGTGTAAACACACACACACACACACACATGTACACACAAACACACTTCCTGCAAACCCTAATGGCAAAGCTCTTGCGATTAAAAATTGACAATAAAGCGAAATGCGTCCTCGTTGTAATTTATTTATGCAAATGCATATATTCATGCCATTTGAATTTCAGGAACAAAAAAAATGGATACCCCAATTACTTTCCATAAAGTTTCTCCAATCATTGTTAAGTATATATATAAAAAACTACACGGCTTATTGCAAATACATTATTAACGTGGCCAATGTGCAAAAATTTTAAAAACATGGAATTCAGCATTCTTCCATTAATGACTGCTTTTCCTTAGAAAAATTGTTGTCAGTGTCCCTTTAGTCTCACCCAGAACTCTATCAACTTCTTATGGATTATTATTATTGTTATTATGTCAGTACAACACAGCAAACGAGATCACTATGCTGGATTTCGTATTTCATCACCAGCCGGGCTCTTCCCAAGCACCTAGGACTGTGTGATGTAGTGGCAAATTATGTGTGCTGATCCCAGTAAAGCGGCCTTTTGCAATTGACAGGTGAAGATTTTGTCAATTCCGATGGTTTTCAAATGTCCACTGAGATCCTTTGGTACTGCGCCCAGCGTGCCAAGTACCACTGGGACCACTTTCACTGGCTTATGCCAGAGTCGTTGCAGCTCAATTTTCGGATCTTACAAATTTCTCAAATCTCTCTAGCTGCTTCTTCTCAATTCTGCTGTCTCCTGGGATTGCGATGTCGATGATTCATACTTTCTTTTTCTCCACAATCAGGATGTCTGGTGTGTTATGCTTCAGAATTCGAATTATTATTATTGTTGTTGTTGTTGTTGTTGTTGTTGTTGTTATTGTTATTTTCTATCAATTACATTTCTTAGTGCTTAATACACATCCTGTTGTCTGGGTCTTCAATTTGCTGAACAATACATATTACATTCTTCACCTCTTTTTTCCAACCACTGATAAAATAGATTCTATGTTTGATAACCCTACGAGACTAGACTTTCAATCCTGGGCCTAGAAAGCTTAGAACTAAGACACCTTAAACAAGATCTAAGTATTGCCCACAAGATCATATGCTGCAACGTCCTGCCCTCTCAAGCTCCATTTTCTCTGGCACAGGCACCACAGACCAGAGCTAATAACCCCAGGGGCCAGATCCGGCCCATGGGCCTTGACCCACAGGCTTTATATAATTTTTCAAGACATAATGTGGCCTTATGAAAGAGGGAGAAGGAAATGACAATAGCGTTTGGAGACATAATAATTAGTAACTTGATTCTATTTTCCTTAGAATGATGCCTCTTCTGCACAATTCTGATGAAATCTGTCAAGCTCTTTCTTGTTTTATATGAAATGCCTCCTAAGAAGGGGTAGCTATCACATATTTATAGGACGATGCAGGACAGATGCATATCATTAAATGTGGCGCTTCCCTTGTTTGTAAATCATTTCTCTTTTAATGTAAATGCAAATCGCACTACATCTGAAGCATCCGTTGGTGTTCAGATACAAAGAGAGAGAGAGAGAGAGAGATCTCTTCTAGGGCTTATTAATCAATACATCGAGTTCAGTAGTGTGCTGCTACCAGTGCGGTAGAGGACTGTGCACGGGTAGCAGCTGTCAGATTGCGCAATTTGCGCACAACCATCCCAGTGACAGTCCTATGGATGCAGTAACGGGTCAGCATGTGCACATGCCCGGCAGAGGATTTGGCTTCTGAGCATGCGCAGAAGCCAAATCTCGTACGATGATGTATGCAAAAAAGATTTCCAGGGATTTTTTGCTTCCGTGCAGGCATGGAAGCAAAAAGTCTCGAAAACCAGCCAAAATAACCACCAGATTGCACGATTTCCCTTCCACTCATGGCCTGTCTGCTTGCCCACCCCCTCACGTGGCATGTGGCAGCTCCGCCACAAGCGTCCTGTCAGATCCACAGCCACCACTGTGCCATTCGTGGTGGCTCCACTGCGAGCGGCCTGTATGCTCACTCGCCCTTACTAAATTGCTCTGGTGCTTGCGCGATCTCCTGCAGGGCACCAAGAAGATGGGCCATGGCGCGGGGACCAGGCCAGGCACAACCGTGCCAGTTGCACTGTTGTGGTTAGCTCTGGCCCAGCTCCTGCCCCAAGGACTGTGGATGTGGGGGAGACATCCACATGTTGCAGGCCTGTTTTGCTCCCGGTGGAATCTGCTGACGAAGGCTCCTCTGACCAAAAAGACATGAGTGACAGGGAGGAGGAGAGTGTTGCAGACAGCTCAGAAGGAGATCAATTATCTAGCTCCTCCTTGGATTCAGAACAAGAGTTAATGATACAGCCATGCATGTGGAGAGCGATGCATAGGCAACAACAACTGAGAGATTATTATCAAAGAAAATGAGGCCACCTGTGGTTGGGTGGGGCTGTGGTAATTAGTGAGGCTGCTATAAATAGCAGCCTATGTGTTTGGCCATTGTGGAGGATTATCTGATCGTTGTGTTTCGTGACTGCTTTACTGACTTTGATTTTTTGTGTGCTGATTTTTCCCCGCTTTGAAACTGAACCAGAGCAAAGTGTGTTTGTGAATTGCCTCACAGCTGCAAGCTAAGTATCTCAGAACTGATAAGGGACTTGTACAAATTACCAGTTTGTTTGGAGACGAGTGCTCTTTGCTATACAAAAAGAGCGCTTCGTTTATTTGCATTTTCGGTTTAAAGAACATTGTTTTGAATTTTCAAACGTGTGTGTCTGAAATTTGTATCTGACTTTTCGGAAGGATTCTGCCAGAGAGCTCGACAGGACATGCACAAGGATTCTGCCAGTGGTGCAATCGTGCAACGTGAACACCTGGCGGAAATGGAGTTAGGATACACGCTCCATTTCCGATGCCAGAAGAGCATTCACAACATTCCAGGGCGTGGCCCCTCCCTGTATGGGTGTCACCATCTTGTGTGCATGCACAGAAGCAAAATCTCATGAGGGTACACACGTGAGAGATTTTGGTTATTTTTAAATTGCATGCATCCCCTCGCAAAAAAAAACGCCAAAATCTTACATATGCACACATCCTCTCACAAGATTTTGATGTTGTCTGGAAGGACCCAAGGGGAGAGCCTTCTCTGTGGCGGCCCCCACCCTCTGGAATCAACTCCCCCCAGAGATTAGGACTGCCCCCACTCTCCTTGCCTTTCGCAAACTTCTAAAGACCCACCTATTTCGCCAGGCTTGGGGAAACTGACATTCCCCCAGCTGTTCCATTTTATGTATGGTTTGTTTGGATTGTATAACTGCTTTTTATAAGGGTTTTTAAAATAGTTTTTAATATTGGATTTGTTTCTCATGTATTACTTGTTGTAAGCCACTCCAAGTCTTTGGAGAGGGGAGGCATGCAAGTCTAATAAATAATAATAATAAATTCTGGAGTTTCAAATACAGTGGTACCTCATCTTACGAACGCCTCTTCTAACGAACTTTTCGAGATATGAACCCGGTGTTTAAGATATTTTAGCCTCTTCTTCCGAACTATTTTCACCTTACGAACCCAAGCCGCTGCTGCTGGGATGAAGGGGTTTCTTTCCCCCCGCTTTTTTGAAGAAAGAAAAGGGAGGGGCGGCTTGGAGGGGGAAAGAGTTTGCATTTTTAAAAGTAGGAGAACAGCGTGCTTGCACAGGCACTGAAACGGTGTCTTTTGAAGAAAGAAAAGGGAGGGGCACCCCCTTGCCTTTCTTCCTTCCCACTCACCCTTTAGCCTAGCCTTGCTTCTTCCAGCCGTCCCCTTTAGCTGCTCCTCCCTGCCCTCTGTTCGCCTCCCTTCCAAAGTTTGGGATTTTCCTGAAGGATTTGCACGCATTATTTGCTTTTACATTGATTCCTATGGGAAACATTGTTTCGTCTTACGAACTTTTCACCTTACGAACCTCCTCCTGGAACCAATTAAGTTCGTATCATGAGGTACCACTGTACTGTGAAGAAAATCTCAGTAGTCTCCAGAGTATCTATTTCCATGGCTGAATTGGGAAACTTAAAAAGAAAAAAAAATAAATTCTGGCGTTTCAAACTGTGATGAAAATATCAGTAGTTCTCCAGAATTGAGGGAGGGAAAAATGATTAAAAGTTTAACATAAATTCTGGAGAGGTGGCCATATTAGTTGCTTCCCGCACTATAAGAGGAATTAGTGAAGCCAATGTACATGACTCTCAATTCATGCCATGTTCTATGAACACTACTGGCTTGTCAGAATAAATCCCGAATGATCCAATTATTTTCCCTATTTAGGAGTATGATCGGGTTATAGGCATTCCTATTAGGTCCAAACTAAATGGAATGAAAGATTAGTGATAAATCATGGCTGTTAACATTGCATAGATGATAAAGTAAATGACTTATTCAAACTAATTGAATATTTTTAATAGAGGAAACATAACCAAGATTTATATGTACAATTTTAATGCTCTGTTTAGTAATGCTTTTATTGATGAGTTAATGGTTGGCTAGATATATTAAATTCTGTCCGTTTCACCAAATTGCTATTTCCAAACTGACATTGGCAGTTAACTCCTTAATTAGTGAAGTATTTGAATGTTATTATTGTTTTTGATAAGGGCTGATTTGCGGGTTAGCCCTGGCATTCTAATAAATAAATAAATAAATAAATAAATAAATGAATGAATGAATGAATGAATGAATGAATGAAATAAAGAAAGAAAGAATGAATGAATGAATGAATGAATAAATGAATGAATGAATGAGTACCAACGAGTTGGAAGCTGCTCAAATTGGTTGGATTCATTGGGAGTTTGATGAATTTAATAAATAAATAAAGCAAAATTAAAAAATATTGTTAGCTTGGAACCAACTTTTACATTTTAATTTCTTCTAATCCAACCTCCTGCTTAGGCAGGAAACCCTACACTACTTCAGACAGATGGTTATCCAACATCTGCTTAAAAGCTTCCAGTGTTGGAGCATTCACAACTTCTGGAGGCAAGCTGTTCCACTGATCAACCATTCTGAGTGTCAGGAAATTTCTCCTTCGTTCTAAGTTACTTCTCTCCTTGTTTAGTTTCCACCCATTGCTTCTTGTTCTATCCTCAGGTGCTTTGGAAAATAGGTTGACCCCTTCTTCTTTGGGGCAACCCCTGAGATATTGGAACACTGCTGTAATGTCTCCCCTGGTCCTTCTTTTCATTAAATTTTGCATTGGCTTGCATTGGCTGCCGATCAGTTTCTGGTCACAATTTTAAGTGTTGGTCATGACCTTTAAAGCCCTACATGGCATTGGACCAGAGTACCTCCGGAACTGCCTGCTACCGCACAAATCCCAGCGACTGATAAGGTCCCACAGAGTTGGCCTTCTCCAGGTCCCGTCGACTAAACCAGTGTTTCCCAACCAGTGTGCCGCGGCACACTAGTGTGCCGCGAGACATGGTCAGGTGTGCCGCGAGATGGCTCCTGCAAGTGGGAGCTCCAGGGCTGATGCTTCAGCCCTGGAGCTCCCACTTGCAGAAGCCGGCTGCCGGCGAAGGAGTCTCGCTCGAGCCTCAGAAAGGAGGCGGATTCAGGCAAAGAGCCTTCCTGAGGCGCTTTCTTTGGGCTCCGCCCCCCCGGCTGCCGGCGAAGGAGGCTCGCTTGAGCCTCAGAAAGGAGGCAAATTCAGGCAAAGAGCCCGGCGCAACGGGCGCAGCGTTGGAAAGCGAGCGGGCGGTGGGGGCGCTTTGCTTCTGCCTTCCTGAGGCGCTTTTTTTTTGGGCTCCGCGTCCGGCGAGTTTGTGCCTTGCCTTGCCTACGTAATGTGGCTGGAGAGATGCTAATTCCCATCCCAATCAGTCCGTCTTTTCCCTCAGGAAAAGCATCATCAGAAGGACAACAGAAAGGCAGCTCCCCCGTTTCCTCCTGGTGGCTGCAGCGGCGCTGGCGATCCAGTAAAGGGGCTGTTTCCTAGAGAGAAAAAGAGAGATAGCAAGAGAGACAAGGAGAGGAAAGGGGAGAGAGAAATGAGAACAAAAAGGGGAGAAAAAAAGGAGAAATGAGAAAATGATTGAGGCAGAGAATGAGAGGAGAGAGAAACAAAAGAGAGAGGGTGGGTGATCTTGAAGCATATTGTAAAAAGCACCCAAATAATAAGAAATCCCCCCCCAGCCCACACCTGTTTTTGAAAAGAATAAAAGAGGAAAAAACCCCAGCCCTCAACTGGTTTTGGAAATTGTTCGAGTGTGTATACACACACATGCATAAAGGGGGGAGAGAGACAGGGATGGAAAAAGAGGAGAAGTGAGAGGGAGAAGGAGAAGGAATGAGGGGGAAAGGGAAGAAGAGAGAGAAATGAGAAACATGAGAGAGAAAAGGGGGAAAGACAGGAGAAGTACCCAGAAATGAGAGAGCGGTATAAATTTGAAGAGGGATGATTGATGATTGACTGTATTTATAAGGGGATGTTACATAGGATTGTATATATGAAGGGGTTATGTATGTATGTATGTATGTATGTATGTATGTATGTATGTATGTATTTATTTATTTATTTATTTATTTATTTATTTATTAAATTTGTGTCATTTTGGTTGGTGGTGTGCCCCAGGATTTTGTAAATGTAAAAAATGTGCCGCGGCTCAAAAAAGGTTGAAAATCACTGGACTAAACAATGTCATTTGACGGGCCCCAGGGGAAGAGCCTTCTCTGTGGTGGCCCCGGCCCGCTGGAACCAACTCCCCCCGGAGATTAGAACTGCCCCCACCCTTCCTGTCTTTTGTAAACTACTCAAGACTCACTTATACCGCCAGGCATGAGGGAGTTGAGACACCTTTCCCCCAGGTTTTTTTTAATACTTTATTTATTTATTTATTTATTTTATTTATTATTTGGATTTGTATGCCGCCCCTCTCCGAAGACTCGGGGCGGCTCACAACAAGTGAAAAACAATCCAATACAATCCAATTAATTAAAATATTATGAGTTTAAGAAAATCCCCTATACTAACATACACACATACAGGCATACCATATATAACTTCAACGTGCCCAGGGGAGATGTTTAGTTTCCCCATGCCTGACGGCAAAGGTGGGTTTTGAGGAGTTTACGGAAGGCAGGAAGAGTAGGGGCAGTTCTGATCTCCGGGGGGAGTTGGTTCCAGAGGGCCGGTGCCGCCACAGAGAAGGCTCTCCCCCTGGGGCCCGCCAACCGGCATTGTTTAGTTGACGGGACCCGGAGGAGGCCCACTCTGTGGGACCGAATCGGTCGCTGGGATTCGTGCGGCAGAAGGCGGTCTCGGAGATATTCTGGTCCAGTGCCATGAAGGGCTTTAAAGGTCATAACCAACACTTTGAATTGTGACCGGAAACTGATCGGCAGCCAATGCAGACTGCGGAGTGATGGAGAAACATGGGCATACCTGGGTAAGCCCATGACTGCTCTCGCAGCTGCATTCTGCACGATCTGAAGTTTCCGAACACTTTTCAAAGGTAGCCCCATGTAGAGAGCATTACAGTAGTCGAACCTCGAGGTGATGAGGGCATGAGTGACTGTGAGTAATGAGTCCCGGTCCAGATAGGGCCGCAACTGGTGCACCAGGCGAACCTGGGCAAACGCCCCCCTCGCCACAGCTGAAAGATGGTTCTCTAATGTGAGCTGTGGATCGAGGAGGACGCCCAAGTTGCGGACCCTCTCTGAGGGGGTCAATGATTCCCCCCCCAGGGTAATGGACGGACAGATGGGATTGTCCTTGGGAGGCAAAACCCACAGCCACTCCGTCTTATCCGGGTTGAGCCTGAGTCTGTTGACACCCATCCAGGCCCCAACAGCCTCCAGGCACCGGCACATCACTTCCACCGCTTCGTTGACTGGGCATGGGGTGGAGATGTAAAGCTGGGTATCATCGGCATATTGATGATACCTCACCCCATGTCCTTGGATGATCTCACCCAGCGGTTTCATGTAGATGTTAAATAGCAAGGGGGAGAGGACCGACCCCTGAGGCACCCCACAAGGGAGAGACCTCGGAGTCGACCTCTGACCCCCCACTAACACCGACTGCGACCGGCCAGAGAGGTAGGAGGAGAACCACTGAAGCACAGTGCCTCCCACCCCCAACCCCTCCAACCAGTGCAGAAGGATACCATGGTCGATGGTATCGAAAGCCGCTGAGAGATCGAGGAGCACCAGGACAGAGGATAAACCCCTGTCCCGGGCCCGCCAGAGATCATCCATCAACGCGACCAAAGCGGTTTCTGTGCTGTAACCGGGCCTGAAGCCCGACTGCTGGGGACCTAGATAATCGGCTTCTTCCAAGGACCGCTGGAGCTGGAGTGCCACCACCTTCTCGACAACCTTCCCCATGAAGGGAAGGTTGGAGACTGGACGGTAGTTGTTGAGTACTGCTGGGTCCAGGGAAGGCTTCTTGAGGAGGGGGCGCACAAGCGCTTCTTTATAGAGTGATGGAAAAACTCCCCTCCCCAAGGAAGCGTTGGTAATCTCCTGGGCCCAGCTCCGTGTCACCTCCCTGCTGGCCGAGACCAACCAGGAGGGACACGGATCCAGTAAACAGGTGGCGGAACTCACAGCTCCAATGGCCTTGTCCACTTCATCAGTTGTTTTATGTTTGGTAAGAATGTGCTGTTTGGTTTTTTAAATAATGATAGGGTTTTATATGTTTTTAATATTAGATTTGTTCCACTGTTATATTGTTATTATTACTGTTGTGAGCCGCCCCGAGTCTTCGGAGAGGGGTGGCATACAAATCTAATCAATAAATAAATTAATAATAATAATAATAATAATAATAATAATAATAATAATAATAATAAATTAGCCCAGTTCCTGCAACCGTTCTTCATATGTTTTAACCTCTATTCCTCTAATCATCTTTGTCGCTCTTCTCTGCACTTTCTAGTGTCTCAATATCCTTTTTATATCGTGGTGAACAAAACTGAATGCAGTATTCACAGTGTGGTCTTACCTAGGCCTTATAAAGTGGTATTAACACTTCACCTGATTGTGATTCTATCCCTCTGTCAATGCAGCCTAGAACTGTGTTGGCTTTTTTGGCAGCTGCTGCACACTGCTGGCTCATATTTAAATGGTTGTCCACTAGGACTCCAAGATCCCTCTCACAGTTACTACTGTTGAGCAATTTGCATGTTTTCCAACTGGTAGGTAGGCAGGAGCTGCAGCGAGGAACGAGAGCTCATCCCATCACACAGCACTTGGGTCTCAAACCTGGGCTCTCAGTTTTCCAGCTGAAATGCTGAGCCATTGGGCTCAGAAATCCATGTACCTACATTTTAATAGTCTAATCAATTAATTAGGGTATTCCTGGTTTTATTATCTTTCCTTTAAAAAAAAAAGTTTTTATTAAGTAATTTACATTTAGAAACAACACCAAAAACAGTGGGGGGAAATTATTTATTTATTTATTTATTTATTTATTTATTTATTTATTTATTTATTTATTTATTTATTTATTTATTTATTTATTTATTTATTTATTTATTTATTTATTTATTCATTTATTCGGTTATTCGGTTATTCGGTTATTCGGTTATTCGGTTATTCGGTTATTCGGTTATTCGGTTATTCGGTTATTCGGTTATTCATTCATTCATTCATTCATTCATTCATTCATTCATTCATTCATTCATACATTCATTCATTCATTCATTCATACATTCATTCATTCATTCATTCATTCATACATTCATTCATTCATTCTACTCAGGGCAGCGTACAACATTAAATAGACTGCTCAAAAAAATTAAGGGAACACTTAAACAACACAATATAACTCCCAGTAAATCAAACTTCTGTGAAATCAAACTGTCCGCTTAGGAAGCAACACTGATTGACCATCAATTTCACATGCTGTCGAGCACATTCAACTTTGTACAGAACAAAGTATTCAATGAGAATATTTCATTTATTCAGATCTAGGATGTGTCTTTTGAGTGTACCCTTTATTTATTTTTTGAGCAGTGTATAACAATATGTATAAGAAATGTAACAGCTATAAAATTATGAAAATTTACTAAACACATTTTAAAAGACCCCATGTACAATCACACACATTCATCCAGTCCAATCATATCTAATTAATCAGGGTATTCCTGGTTTTATTATCTTTTCTTTTTTTTAAAAAAAAAAGTTTTTATTAAGTAATTTACATTTAAAAACAACACCAAAAACAGTGGGAAAATATCATTCATTCATTCATTCATCCATCCATCCATCCATCCATCCATCCATCCATCCATCCATCCATCCATTCATTCTACTCAGGGCAGCGTACAACATTAAATATACTGCTCAAAAAATTTAAGGGAACACTTAAACAACACAATATATCTCCCAGTAAATCAAACTTCACTGTTTGAAAGTGAAATCTTGCAACAAAGAAATCAAAGTAAGCTCAATGAAGTGGGAATGGCAGATATCCAAGTTAAATCTCAGATTTTACTAACTTTGAGAAGAGGGCTTAGTTAGTTGGCATCTTCAACTTTTGAGGTGTAAGCTAGGATGAAGAGCGTTCACCCCGTCTGTTTTTCACACTTCCTTTGTTAGTTAACCTTGTTTTTCTTCCACACCTTCTTGTGTTTTAACTAACAGCCTTTCCAATAATGCTTGAGCAATAACGCATAAGATGATACTGAGAGCATCAGCAGAAATGGAGGAGAAATTAGACCTATTCTCACCCTGTTTCTTAAAAATAGTTATGATCACCTTCTTGGAAAGAAGGAAAAAGAAAGAATTAAGAACATACAAGTATTCTGATAGATACAGAAGATACAGATATTCTGATTGCTTATTTGAACAATGACAATCATTAAGTGTTGTACTTCATGATTCTTGACAAATGTATCTTTTTATTTTATGTACACTGAGAGCATATTCACCAATGACAAATTCCTTGTGTGTCCAATCATATTTGGCCAATAAAGAATTCTATTCTATTCTATTCTATTCTATTCTACTCTACTCTACTCTACTCTACTCTACTCTACTCTACTCTACTCTACTCTACTCTACTCTACTCCACTCCACTCCATTCCATTCCATTCCATTCCATCCCACTCCACTCCACTCTATTCTAAGAAGAAAGTCACAAGTCAGTGCAACCCCCCCCCCCCCGGGGAGCTGTTGTGGTTGGCTCACATCCAGCCCCTTTGGTCACGGACTTTGAGGAGAATGAACCTGGTCCATCTGGGTATCATAGGCCAGTGTGTTTATCAGAGGAATCTGAAAGTGAAAGTGAGGGAGAGTTAGAGCATGGTGACCCTCCAGAGGCTGCACAAGAGTGGTAATCTCAGAGTCAGATGAGGAGAGGGATATTGTGGACCCCATATTAGATGCTAGAGTCAGAAGAATGTGAGGGAGACAAGAGTATTTCTGGTAACGTCAATCTAGGCATAGCTTGTCATCACAGATAGTATAAAAGGGAAGAAGGATGGGAAGTTTCATTGCAGAAGTTCAACATTCCTTTATGAAGAGAGAGAGAGACAGAGAGACAGAGAGACAGAGAGACAGAGAGACAGAACTAGCAGCTGAAGTGTTTTCTCCCTTAAATCTTTCTGCAATCCTGTAAACCAAGCTTGGAAGGCATTTGTGAGTACCTGTCCACATTGAGAATTGAGGACTTGAATTTATGACTTTCTTTTGGATGCTTGTTATCAGCTGTGCTGATAAAGCTGGACTTTGGCAGGCAAACTCACTGTCTGGCTGAAAGGCTTCTTGTGGAGTTAGAGGCTTTGGCCTGCCACAGTAGCACAGTATTAGAGGAATTGGGAGGGGTAGTGAATGAGAGAATAGTTACTAGCCACAACAAATTCCTTTCTTGGAGCCCAAGGTCATCTTTTGTTCTGCATCAACTGAACAAAAGGGGAAGTCATTGGAATCTCTGCTCTCGGACTGGTCCTCGTGATGAACTTGTGGGTGTGGGGATGTGGGATGAATCTTAACCTGGCTGGAGTACTGGAAAGAAATTAGTATCGGAATGGCAATGGCATGACCATCATGCCTCTGATAATAAATTGAACCTTCTGTGAGAGAACTGGACTGGAATCTGATTTATTTCTCAGATGCTATTTGGGGCATTGCCACTCACATTCCTCTGATTTCATTGCTGTCTCCAGCACGTTTCTTTGTAAATAGACAACTGTACATGGTGATTTGGCTTTCGAGTCTTTATTGGGGGTTAACTATGGCTAATTAATTGTTGTGGTTAGCTCTGGCCCTGCTCCTGCCCCAAGGACTGTGGATGTGGGGGAGACATCCATATGCTGCAGGCCTGTTTTGCTCCCGGTGGAATCTGATGATGAAGGCTCCTCTGACCAAGAAGACATGAGTGACAGGGAGGAGGAGAGTGGGGCAGACAGCTCAGAAGGAGATCACTTATCTAGCTCCTCCTTGGATTCAGAACAAGAGTTAATGATACAGCCACGCATGTGGAGAGCGATGCATAGACAACAACAACTGAGAGATTATTATCAAAAAAAATGAGGCCACCTGTGGTTGGGTGGGGCTGTGGTAATTAGTGAGGCTGCTATAAATAGCAGCCTGTGGGTTTGGCCATTGTGGAGGATTATCTGATCGTTGTGTTCGTGACTGCTTTACTGACTTTGACCTTTTGTGTGCTGCTTTTCCCCCGCTTTGAAACTAAACCAGAGCAAAGTGTGTTTCACTTTGTGAAAGAAAAAGGACTGTGAATTGCCTCACAGCTGCAAGCTAAGTATCACAGAACTGATAAGGGACTTGTACAAATTACCAGTTTGTTTGGAGACGAGTGCTTTTTGCTATACCAAAAGAGGGCTTAGTTTAAGTGAATTTTCATTAACAAGAACATTGTTTTGAATTTCCAAACGTGTGTGTGTCTGAAATTTGTACCTGTGAATTTTTGGGAGGATTCTACCAGACAGCCCGACAGAACATTAATTGGGCTGGACAGAACAGAAGCACTACCAAGCCTCTCCACCAGAGGCTGCGAAAAGGTGATCTAGTCGCCATTAGCTGAGATAGCTACAAGAGAACCATAGGAAGAAAGAGATTGTGCCTGGGGAAAAAGATTTAAGCGTTTGTGCAGGAGAAGTGTGGAAGACAAGTTTCCATCTGTTGCTTCTTGTCTGCCTTCTGGTGCTTTGGAGAATAGCTTTCAACTCCCTCTTCCTTGTGGCAGCCCCTTACATATAGGAACACAGCTGCATTGAAAACATTAAAGGGGGTAATCTCATTTTTTTCATCGGTCTTCTGTGAACACACCTTAATTTCTCTTTGTTCAGTTGAACTGACAAAACGTTCATCGTGCTGCCATCATTCCAGGTCCATATTTTCAGCAGAAATGCATCTTGGAAGCTCAAGTGCCGAAAGCAGCATTATTAGCTATTTTTATGATAGCATCTGCAATAAGAAGTAAATGAGCATCTGTGTGAAAGAAGCTTTGAAAAGGGTCCAGCATATCTGTATGAAGCCATCTGGACACACAGTCTTTCCTAAGTAGAGAATCTATTAAATTTAGACTCATACTGTAAGACAAGGAAAAGGGAAGGAAGGGAGGGAGAGAGAAAAAGAAGGAAGGGAGGAGAAGGAAGGAAGGAAGGAAAGAAGGAAGGAAGGAAAGTGTTATGGTTAGCTCTGGCCCAGCTCCTGCCCCAAGGACTGTGGATGTGGGGGAGACATCCATATGATGCAGGCCTGTTTTGCCCCTGGTGGAATCTGCTGATGAAGGCTCATCTGACCAAGAAGACATGAGTGACAGGGAGGAGGAGAGTGTGGCAGACAGCTCAGAAGGAGATCAATTATCTAGCTCCTCCTTGGATTCAGAACAAGAGTTAATGATACAGCCATGCATGCGGAGAGCGATGCATAGGCAGCAACAACTGAGAGATTATTATGAAAGAAAATGAGGCCACCTGTGGTTGAGTGGGGCTGTGGTAATTAGTGAGGCTGCTATAAATAGCAGCCTATGGGTTTGGCCATTGTGGAGGATTATCGTGACTGCTTTACTGACTTTGACTTTTTGTGTGCTGATTTTTCCCCGCTTTGAAACTAAACCAGAGCAAAGTGTGTTTCACTTTGTGAAAGAAGAAGGACTGTGAATTGCCTCACAGCTGCAATCTAAGTATCACAGAACTGATAAGGGACTCGTACAAATTACCAGTTTGTTTGGAGATGAGTGCCCTTTGCTATACCAAAAGAGGGCTTAGTTTATTTGAATTTTCGTTATAAAGAACATTGTTTTGAATTTTCAAACGTGTGTGTGTCTGAAATTTGTACCTGTAAACAGAAGGAAGGAAGGAAGGAAGGAAGGAAGGAAGGAAGGAAGGAAGGAAGGAAGGAAGGAAGAAGATATCAAGTTCCTTGTACTTGTGATCAAGGAAACAAGAATCATACAGTTTTCAATAAGAAACAGAGAAAGAAAGCGAGTGAAAGAGAATGGGAGAAAGAGAGAGAGAGAGAGACTGCAATGCTTAAATTTACTTCCTTGACCCTCCTCCCAATTTTTCATTTTTATCAGTTTGGCCAAACGCCCCAGAAGAATTAAGCAAACAAACACCCCCACAGCCCTGAGCTCTCAAAATTTTCCCCAAACAATTGGACTCTCTATGCATTTTGCTCCTGTGATGATGCCTCTTTTACAAGATCCCAAATATTCCCCCAGGGTTTTCATCACCTCCTGTCATGTTGCTCTTTAGGGGCTCGGGTGCTGCCTTGCTTTCATAGTACACCAAATGGAACCAATTGCAATGCCTGATCAAACTCATCGGTGTTCCAGTTAGTCTTAATTTTATTTATTTATTTATTATTAGAGTTGAAAGGGACCTTACAGGTCATCAAGTCCAACCCCCTGCTTGAGCAGGAAATCCTACAGCACCCCAGCCAAATGGCAGTCCAATCTCCTCTTGAAAATGTCCAAAGTTGGGGAGTCCACAATCTCCGCTGGCAGGCCGTTCCACTGGTTGATCGCTCTCACTATCAGGAAATTCTTCCTTATCTCCAGGTTGAATCTTTCCTTGGTCAGTTTCCAACTGTTGTTCCTCGTCTGGCCCTCTGGTGCCCTGGAAAACAGTGTGTCCCCCTCCTCTTCGTGGCAACCCCTTAAGTACCTGTATGCAGCTATCATGTGCCCCCTAGCCCTTCTTTTTAATTGGTTAGAGGAAAGAAAAGATAAAAGAAAAGAAACTGTGCAGAAAGACAATTCAAAAAATTAACAAATAAATTTGAAAGAAAAAAATGCAAATATGTAAAAATGTGAAGCAATATATTAACAAAAATAAGGTAACAATGGATAAATCTCCGATTAAAATTCTGACTGAGTAGAGGAAAAAGCCAATAATAAAAGACAATGTAAAAATATGTCAATAACCCTTAAAACTCTACATAATTCTCAATCATTCATGGCCAAATCAAGATGATAACTTAATGCACCCAAGCCTGCCAAAAAAGCCAGGTCTTTAGGTGTGTAGTAAAGATAATTTGTGGACCAGTCTTAAGCAAGCTGACTTTCCATCCCTTTGGCAACATGTCAAATGTAGCCAACAGATATTAAAATGTTATTTTCATTGCAGATAAATTGTCATGCCACAGCATATAATTTTTATATGATGTCATTGCTCTCTAACCCCATCTAGTGGCTGGAGGGACAAATATGCCCCAATATGTGATCTTTATATGTATACTGTTGTTGTTGCACTTTATCCCCATCTAGTGGCCAGAGAGACAAAATTACAATCTTCGGAGAGGGGCGGCATACAAATCTAATTAATAATAATAATAATAATAATAATAATAATAATAATAATAATATATTGTTTGCAACTGATCCAACCTTGTTACCCATCAGCTCCCAGTCTCAAACCAAGTGTACGCCAAGAAACAGATTCAATTTTCTTTTAGAATTTGGAAAAGGCAGAAGCATAAAGCAGAATCCATCTTAATCTGTGGCAAATGGTCATCCTAGGACAAACCCACATCCCACATGCAGAGCATCGCTGGTAAGATTTAGGTTGAGCAAGTAGAGCAATGAAAGAAACCCTGCAAAGACTTAGGGCTTGGAAAACATTCTTCTTTGCAGAGAATAACAATGAAAGAGCATCACGCTCGGATGAGATTCAGCTTCTGCGCATGCACAGAAGCTGAATCTTGCATGAGCATGATTTCCAAGTTATTTTTGCTTCTGTGCATGCGCAGAAGTTAAAAAACCTGGAAATGGTGCACTTGCATGCATGCGTGCGAGGGAGTGAAGCAGGGGTGCACTCCTGACCCATTCTTGTAGGGCCAGGACTGGTAGCCCACTCCTGGCAAGGTGCTGCCCTATGTCAACTCCAGCACACATGTGTGTGCTAGCCAGCTGAGTTTTTGCCTTCTGAAGGGCAGGGAAGGACGTTTCAGCTATCCCCAGGCTTCAAGGAAGCCTCCAGAGGATGTGGATGGCAGAAAAAGGCCAAACGGACCTTTTGGAGGCTTCAGTGAGGCCTGTGCACATGTGTTTAGGGGACAGTGTGTGGGGGATGTGCACACATGTGCACGGGGAGGGCACTGCATTATAGATGTGGGCTTCAGCTTCAACCGCAATAACAGAAGAGCACGTAATAGATTCAAACTTAATACGAACTGCTCCAAACTTGACTGTAAAAAATATGATTTCAACAATCGAGTTATTGAAGCGTGGAACTCATTACCGGACTCAATTGTGCCAACCCCTAACCCCCAACATTTCTCCCTTAGACTCTCCATGATTGACTTCTCCAGGTTCCTAAGAGGCCAGTAAGGGGCGTACATAAGTGCACTGGTGTGCCTTTTGTCCCCTGTCCAATTGTCTTTCCTTTCTTTCAACTATCATATATATTCTCTTCCTTTCATATATCCTCTCCTCTAAGTTCACTTTTACCCTTATATCTATTACCACATGTCTATTTTTCTTCCTATGTATTTGTGTATTGGACAAATGAATAAATAAATAAATGCATGCATACACTATTCTGTGCAAATGCTCCCTTTTGACACCCAAGCAAAAAAAAGGTTTGCCCTCACTGTCATAGGGTCTCCTGCTTAAGCAGGGGGGTGCACTAGAAGACCTCCAAGGTCCCTTCCACGCTATTCTGATTCTTTTTAAAACTTATCCCAGCTAGCTTTATGGAGGGCTGCACAGCAAGTATATTCAACGATTTTGGTGAGCAGTGTGGTCGGGCGGTAGGAAAAGCAAGTAGGATGCTTGGCTGCATAGCTAGAGGTATAACAAGAAGGAAGAGGGAGATTGTGATCCCCTTATATAGAGCGCTAGTGAGACCACATTTGGAGTACTGTGTTCAGTTCTGGAGACCTCACCTACAAAAAGATATTGACAAAATCGAACGGGTCCAAAGACGGGCTACAAGAATGGTGGAAGGTCTTAAGCATAAAATGTATCAGGAAAGACTTCATGAACTCCCTCTGTATAGTCTGGAGGGCAGAAGGGAAAGGGGGGACATGATCGAAACATTTAAATATGTTAAAGGGTTAAATAAGGTTCAGGAGGGAAGTGTTTTTAATAGGAAAGTGAACACAAGAACAAGGGGAGACAATCTGAAGTTAGTTGGGGGAATGATTAAAGGCAACGTGAGAAAATATTATTTTACTGAAAGAGTAGTAGATCCTTGGAACAAACTTCCAGCAGACGTGGTTGCTAAATCCACAGTAACTGAATTTAAGCATGCCTGGGATAAACATAGATCCATCCTAAGATAAAATTCAGAAAATAGTATAAGGGCAGACTAGATGGACCATGAGGTCTTTTTCTGCCGTCAGTCTTCTCTGTTTCTCTGTTTCTCTGTTTCTCTGTTTCTCTGTTTCTCTGTTTCTCTGTTTCTCTGTTTCTCTGTTTCTCTGTTTCTCTGTTTCTCTGTTTCTCTGTTTCTCTGTTTCTCTGTTTCTCTGTTTCTCTGTTTCTCTGTTTCTCTGTTTCTCTGTTTCTCTGTTTCTCTGTTTCTCTGTTTCTCTGTTTCTCTGTTTCTCTGTTTCTCTGTTTCTCTGTTTCTCTGTTTCTCTGTTTCTCTGTTTCTCTGTTTCTCTGTTTCTCTGTTTCTCTGTTTCTCTGTTTCTCTGTTTCTCTGTTTCTCTGTTTCTCTGTTTCTCTGTTTCTCTGTTTCTCTGTTTCTCTGTTTCTCTGTTTCTCTGTTTCTCTGTTTCTCTGTTTCTCTGTTTCTCTGTTTCTATGTTTCTATGTTTCTATGTTTCTATGTTTCTCTGTTTCTCTGTTTCTCTGTTTCTCTGTTTCTCTGTTTCTCTGTTTCTCTGTTTCTATGTTTCTATGTTTCTATGTTTCTATGTTTCTATGTTTCTATGTTTCTATGTTTCTATGTTTCTATGTTTCTATGTTTCTATGAACAAACAAACAAACAAACAAACACACTATTCTGTGCACATGCTCCCTTTTGGCCCCTGAGCAAAAAAAGGTTTGCCCTCACTGTCATAGGTTCTCCTGCTTAAGCAGGGGGTTGCACTAGAAGACCTCCAAGGTCCCTTCCATGCTATTCTGATTCTTTTTAAAACTTATCCCAGCTAGCTTTATGGAGGGCTGCACAGCAAGTATATTCAACGATTTTTCTTCATAAGATAAATTCTCTTTGATTCTGCCTTTGTGCATCAACTCTCTATTTCCTCCGCTTGACTTTGATCTCACAACAAAGTGGGGAAAAAAAATCAAGGCAGAGGGAAGAATCTGACTTTGCCAACTCTACCTGCTGCGACCTCCCTTGAATTCATCAAACGGCAACTCTGACATAAGTGTTCAGGTTCCAGTTAAGACGTGTTTGATATTTGGCTCAAAGAGAAGCTTCACGTGATCCGAAAGCCATGAAGAAACGACTGGAAGTAATAGTTGAGCTTCTGTACTACACTGGAAAGAGCCAGGTGGAAAACGCCACAGATGTTTTTACAGCTGAGCGAGTCAAAAATCGCACCAGGTGAGTTTGAGTCATTCGCTCTGTTTCAGCCAAGTACTTTGCACATTTTCAGGAGATAAAATGAAAGAGAGCTACATGTAAGTCACGTAGACAAAGTCACTTCGATTCACTTACAGTAGGAGTCTGCAAATGTTAGAAATTCTGCTTATATATTGTTGTGGTTAGCTCTGGCCCAGCTCCTGCCCCAAGGACTGTGGATGTGGGGGAGACATCCACATGCCGCAGGCCTGTTTTGCCCCCGGTGGAATATGCTGATGAAGGCTCCTCTGACCAAGAAGACATGAGTGACAAGGAGGAGGAGAGTGGGGCAGAAAGCTCAGAAGGAGATCAATTATCTAGCTCCTCCTTGGATTCGGAACAAGAGTTCCGGTTCCGTGAGCTCAAACTGGAGCCCTGGTGACGAGTGTAATCCGGGCCCTGGGCTCAAGCTGCTGCTACTCAATGCCAGATCGTTTGTGAATAAAGCTCTCCTCATCCGGGATCTGATCCTGGATGAGGAGGCCGATCTGGCATGTGTTACTGAAACCTGGCTGGGCCCAGAGGGAGGGGTGCCTCTCTCAGAAATATGTCCAGCCGGGTTTCAGATATGGCACCAGCCTCGACCCCAGGGAAGGGGGGGAGGAGTGGCTATTGTAGCCAGGGAGAGCCTCCATCTGCGTAGACTCGTTGTTCCTGAGATCGCGGGTTGTGAGTCACTCCTTGTGAAGTTGGACTTAGGGGTTCAGGTGGGCTTGTTACTCACGTACCTGCCTCCCAGCTGCATGTCAACAGCCCTGCCTGTGCTGCTCGAAGAGGTGGCCGGGCTGGCAGTGGAGTTCCCCGGACTTATTGTCCTGGGGGACTTCAATCTGCCGTCGCTCGGCGGTTCCTCAGGATTAGCACAGGAGTTCATGGCCACCATGACAGCCATGGACCTGACTCAAGTAGTTCAGGGTCCGACTCACGAGGGTGGACACACACCCGACTTGGTATTCCTCTCGGAGCAATTGAATAGTGGTCTGAGACTAAGGGGCTTAGAAGCATTGCCTTTGTCATGGTCAGACCATTTTCTACTGCGGCTCAACTTCCTGGCTCCAATCCCCCCCCCCCCGCAGGGAGGCAGAACCGATTAGGAGGTTCCGCCCCAGACGCCTGATGGACCCTGAGGGCTTTCAGAAGGCGCTTGGGGTTTTAGCAGATTCGCTCGTCCACAGCTCGGCAGAGTCTCTTGCTGAGGCCTGGAACAAGGCTGCAGCGGAGGCTCTTGACCGAATTGCGCCACTGCGACCTCTCTGTGGCACTAGACCCCGTAGAGCTCCATGGTTCAACGAGGAGCTCCGGGAGTTGAAACGCCAGAAGAGACGTCTAGAGAAGCGATGGAGGAAGAGTAAGTACGAATCCGACCGAACACTTGTAAGAGCTTTTATTAAGACTTACAAAGTGGCGCTCAAGGCGGCAAGATGCGCGTACCATGCCGCCTTGATTGCATCAGCGGAATCCCGCCCGGCTGCTCTGTTTAGGGTGACCCGCTCCCTTCTAAATCAGGGGGGAGTTGGGGAACCCTTGCAGGGCAGTGCTGAGGAATTTAACTCGTTTTTCGCTGATAAAGTCGCTCGGATCCGAGCGGAACTCGACTCCAATTGCATAGCAGTATCGGCTGACAATGAGTCAGTCGAGGTGACTGGGGCTAAACGTCTTTGTCCATCTGTCTGGGAGGAGTTTGACTTGGTGACACCTGATGAAGTGGACAAGGCCATTGGAGCTGTGAGTTCTGCCACCTGCTTACTGGATCCGTGTCCCTCTTGGTTGGTTTCGGCCAGTCGAGAGGTGACACGGAGCTGGGTCCAGGAGATTGTCACCGCCTCCTTGGGGAGGGGGTCCTTCCCGGCTCCTTATAAGGAGGCACTTGTGCGCCCCCTCCTCAAGAAGCCTTCCCTGGACCCAGCCGTGCTTAATAACTACCGTCCAGTCTCCAACCTTCCCTTTATGGGGAAGGTTGTTGAGAAGGTGGTGGCGCTCCAACTCCAGCGGTCCTTGGAAGAAGCCGATTATCTAGGTCCCCAGCAGTCGGGTTTCAGGCCCGGCTACAGCACGGAAACTGCTTTGGTCGCGTTGATGGATGATCTCTGGCGGGCCCGGGACAGGGGCTTGTCCTCTGTCCTGGTGCTTCTTGACCTCTCAGCGGCTTTCGATACCATCGACCATGGTATCCTTCTGCGCCGACTGGAGGGGTTGGGAGTGGGAGGCACTGTTCTCCAGTGGTTCTCCTCCTACCTCTCCAGTCGGTCGCAGTCGGTGTTAGTGGGGGGTCAGAGGTCGACCTCTAGGTTTCTCCCTTGTGGGGTACCTCAGGGGTCGGTCCTCTCCCCCCTGCTATTTAATATCTACATGAAACCGCTGGGTGAGATCATCCAAGGGCATGGGGTGAGGTATCATCAATATGCGGATGATACCCAATTGTACATCTCCACCCCATGTCCAGTCAGCGAAGCAGTGGAAGTGATGTGCCGGTGCCTGGAGGCTGTTGGGGCCTGGATGGGTGTCAACAAACTCAAACTCAATCCAGACAAGACGGAGTGGCTGTGGGTGTTGCCTCCCAAGGACAATTCCATCTGTCCGTCCATTACCCTGGGGGGGGGGAACTACTGACCCCCTCAGAGAGGGTGCGCAACCTGGGCGTCCTCCTCGACCCACAGCTGACATTGGAACATCATCTTTCGGCTGTGGCGAGGAGGGCGTTTGCCCAGGTTCGCCTGGTGCACCAGTTGCGGCCCTATTTGGACAGGGAGTCATTGCTCACAGTCACTCATGCCCTTATCACCTCGAGGTTCGATTACTGCAACGCTCTCTACATGGGGCTACCTTTGAAAAGTGTTTGGAAACTTCAGATTGTGCAGAACGCAGCCGCGAGAGCTATCGTGGGGCTTCCTAGATTCGCCCACGTTTCTACAACACTCCGTGGCTTGCATTGGCTGCCGATCAGTTTCCGGTCACAATTCAAAGTGTTGGTCATGACCTTTAAAGCCCTACATGGCATTGGGCTAGAATACCTCCGGAACCGCCTACTACCGCACGAATCCCAGCGGCCGATAAGGTCCCACAGAGTTGGCCTTCTCCGGGTCCCGTCGACTAAACAATGTCGTCTGGCGGGCCCCAGGGGAAGAGCCTTCTCTGTGGCGGCCCCGGCCCTCTGGAATCAACTCCCCTTGGAGATTAGAACTGCTCCCACCCTCCTCGTCTTCCGTAAACTACTTAAGACCCATCTATACCGCCAGGCATGGGGGATTTGAGACACCTTTCCCCCAAGCTTATTATAATTTATGTTTGGTATGTATGTGTTGTGTGGTTTTTTAATTGATAGGGTTTTTTTAGTTTTTTCTTAATATTAGATTTGTGCCTGTACAATATTGTTTTATCACTTGTTGTGAGCCGCCCCGAGTCTTCGGAGAGGGGCGGCATACAAATCTAATAAATTATTATTATTATTAATTAAGAGTTAATGATACAGCCACGCATGCGGAGAGCGATGCATAGGCAACAACACCTGAGAGATTATTATCAAAGAAAATGAGGCCACCTGTGGTTGGGTGGGGCTGTGGTCAGTAGTGAGGCTGCTATAAATAGCAGCCTCTGGGTTTGGCCATTGTGGAAGATTATCTGATTGTTGTGTTTCATGACTGTTTACTGACTTTGATCTTTTGTGTGCTGATTTTCCCCCACTTTGAAACTAAACCAGAGCCAAGTGTGTTTCACTTTGTGAAAGAAGAAGGACTGTGAATTGCCTCACAGCTGCAAGCTAAGTATCACAGAACTGATAAGAGACTTGTACAAATTACCAGTTTGTTTGGAGACGAGTGCTCTTTGCTATACCAAAAGAGGGCTTGGTTTAAGTGAATTTTCATTATAAAGAACATTGTTTTGAATTTTCAAACGTGTGTGTGTCTGAAATTTGTACCTGTGAATTTTTGGGAGGATTCTACCAGAGAGCCCGACAGAACAAGCTAGTATTCTATAAAAACTGTTTTCCCCTGCCAGCTATTTAAGAGATCTCAAAAGAACAGTGTGACTTTTTTACTATAGTAAGGACAAACAATGACTGTAACTGAATACACAAAGATCATTTGTTAGTATATTGAACATGACCTGCTTGGGTGTTGCCATACAGTAGCTAACAATGTCAGTTTGTATAATGTAAAGACTGTACCTTTAAGGAACATTTACTTGTTCCCCAAAAGAGGGCGCCAACACCATTCCCTGTGGGGGGAGTTATTTCATTAGCCACCCCGAGTCTACGGAGAGGGGCGGCATACAAATCTAATAAATAAATAAATAAAATAAATAAATATTTGCCGTGATCTATATTATTGCTGTATGCATGGTTTGTAAACTATTAGTAGTATTATATGTGTATTGCTTATTCTGTATACAGTGTTCCCTCGATTTTCGCGGGGGATGCGTTCTGAGACTGCCCGCGAAAGTGGAATTTCCGCGAAGTAGAGATGCAGAAGTAAATACACTATTTTTGGCTATGGACAGTATCACAAGCCTTCCCTTAACACTTTAAACCCCTAAACTGCAATTTCTCATTCCCTTAGCAACCATTCAGATTATTACTTACCATGTTTATTTATTAAAGTTTATTTTAAAAATATTTATTAAAGGTGGAAGAACCGTGGTATAGGGGGAAAAACCCACAAAGTATTTTTTAATTAATATTTTTGAATAACCGTGGTATAGACTTTTCGCGAAGTTTGAACCCGTGAAAATCGAGGGAACACTGTATTTGTAAATAATAATATTGTTATATATACTGTACATTGCTACTAAGTCTGAATCTTCACTTGACTAACCCCCATTTCCTATACCAAACTCTTTAATGTGTGTTGAAGGTTTTGTACCGAGACATACTAACATCATTGAGAACAAATGATCATTAAGATTATTAGGCACAGAATTGACAGAATCAGTGCCAATTTCTTGATCATTCCAAGATTGAAGGTGAGACTTTTCTCAACTGTATATGTTCTGTCGGGCTCTCTGGTAGACTCCTCCCAAAAATTCACAGGTACAAATTTCAGACACACACACGTTTTAAAATTCAAAACAATGTTCTTTATAATGAAAATTCACTTAAACCAAGCCCTCTTTTGGTATAGCAAAGAGCACTGGTCTCCAAACAAACTGGTAATTTGTACAAGTCCCTTATCAGTTCTGTGATACTTATCTTGCAGCTGTGAGGCAATTCACAGTCCTTCTTCTTTCACAAAGTGAAACACACTTTGCTCTGGGGAAAAATCAGCACACAAAAAGTCAAAGTCAGTAAAGCAGTCATGAAACACAATGATCAGATAATCCTCCACAATGGCCAAACCCACAGGCTGCTCTTTATAGCAGCCTCACTAATGACCACAGCCCCACCCAACCACAGGTGGCCTCATTTTCTTTGATAATAATCTCTCAGTTGTTGCTGCCTATGCATCGCTCTCCTCATGCGTGGCTGTATCATTAACTCTAGTTCTGAATCCAAGGAGGAGCTAGATAATTGATCTCCTTCTGAGCTGTCTGCCACACTCTCCTCCTCCCTGTCACTCATGTCTTCTTGGTCAGAGGAGCCTTCATCAGCAGATTCCACTGGGGGCAAAACAGGCCTGCAGCATATGGATGTCTCCCCCACATCCACAGTCCTTGGGGCAGGAGCAGGGCCAGAGCTAACCACAACAGTATAGAGACAGGAGATGAAACTTAGGCTTATCACCATACTCCAGAGAGTAAACGTCAATCAGTGGCGCCATGCCCATTCTCCTTCAGCCCCCTAATTCAAAACTCAGCAATTGGCGAGAAAAATCTTGGGCATCCACCGTGCACAAATCTTGGACACCCATTGTAGCAGCGTTAATTCCCTGCGAACATTCCCCATGAGATCTACATAACTGGTAGCCTTACTTTCTGGATAAACCTCATCTCTAGTCTAATGAAACTTCCTCTAATGATCCAGGGAAAAATTGAAGGCAAACAAGGTCCAGGCAGAAGAAGAATCTCATGGCTTCAAAATCTACATTGACAAATGTATCTTTTTCTTTTATGTATTCTGGGAGCATATGCACCAAGACAAATTCCTTGTGTGTCCAATCACACTTGGCCAATAAAGAATTCTATTCTATTTTATTTTTATTTTATTTATTTATTTTGTCCAATACACAATACATAGAAGAGAATAGACATGAGGTAATATATATAAAGAAAAATATAAAATAGAGGATAAGATATATGAAAGGAAGAAAATCTATATGATATTTGAGATAAAGGAAAGACAATTGGACGGGGGACGAAAGGCACACTGGTGCACTTATGTACGCCCCTTACTGACCTCTTAGGAACCTGGAGAGGTCAATCGTGGATAGTCTAAGGGAGAAATGTTGGGGGTTGGGGGTTGACACTATTGAGCCTGGTAATGAGTTCCACGCTTCGACAACTCGATTGTTAAAGTCATATTTTTTACAGTCAAGTTTGGAGCGGTTAATATTAAGTTTGAATCTGTTGCATGCTCTTGTGTTGTTGCGGTTCTATTCTATCTAAGGGATTGGTTTGGACAAAACGTAGCAGTACTTTTCTGTGGGGCTTTTGATAAAGTAGGATCGCCTGTTGATTATAGCAATCTTCCAATATTTGAGGGGCTGCCATAAAAAAGGGGGGGGTGAACCTATTCTCCAAAGGACCTGAAGATAAGACAAGAAGCAATGGATGGAAACTTTAATAGGAAAGTGAACACAAGAACAAGGGGACACAATCTGAAGTTAGTTGGGGGAAAGATCAAAGGCAACATGAGAAAATATTATTTTACTGAAAGAGTAGTAGATCCTTGGAACAAACTTCCAGCAGACGTGGTTGGTAAATCCACAGTAATCGAATTTAAACATGCCTGGGATAAACATATATCCATTGTAAGATAAAATACAGGAAATAGTATAAGGGCAGACTAGATGGACCATGAGGTCTTTTTCTGCCGTCAGTCTTCTATGTTTCTATGTTTCTGTTGTATCCTTGTAAATAGTTTGTTCCTTTTGAAACTCTGTCTGAGCTGGAAACAGGAAGTCGCTCCTGATTGGCTCAGACGCGGGCTGCTCTCTTTTGGCGGGAGCCGCAAATGTATAAAAAGAGCGGTTTCTCCCCAGGTAGAGCAGACGTGTTCCGCTGATTGTCATTTCTCCTTTTAAGAGCTGAATAAAGGAACCGTCTTTACTTAGCCTGTCTCTGGACTCTTCACTGGCGACGACGGACGGAAGAACCACGCGTGCAAGATGAACAACCTTCAAATCGGCCGGGCTCCTGAGTTCTTCAATCCGGAGATTGAAGGGGCTGATTAATGGGACGCCTACATAGCCAAGTTCGAGATCTTCCTCGAAGCTGCGGGAATAAGGGACGCCGACGCCGAACGAAAGCGGGCAATCTTCCTGAACTACTGCGATCCAGAAATATTCGATCTCGCCCAGACTCTCACCGATCCGCTCCCAGCCAAATCCGTCACTTGGGACATCCTGCAAACCAAGCTCGCGAGCCATTTCAAGCCTACAAAACCAGCCGTCGTTTTCCGGCACCAGTTTTCAAGAATGGCCCAGCTCGAATCCGAATCCATTAATCAGCGTCTTCGAACGGTGCTTTCAAAATGCAAGTTTGATAGCCTGGAAGCTCGCCTCACTGATGCCTTAATTTTCGGCATGAGAAATGCCATGGTCTGGAACAAGCTCCTCACCGAAGACGAGCCGTCTCTCCAGGCAGTAATCAAGCTGGCACAAACCGCAGAGGTCGCCGACGCTGCTGCCAAAGAGCTGAAGGAGCACGACAAGCGAGAGGTCATCGCCAAGATCGACTCCACGTTTTCCCGCGCTGAGGCCCCAGACGACCTCAGCCCACCAGCCCTCAACGAGAACAGCTGTTTCCTGCTGCAACAGGACCAACCGAGACAACCCAGATACCCTCGCCCCGTCGCCCCCTGCGCCGGCTGCCGAGGAAACCATCCGCGCCAACGCTGCCCCTTCCGGGATGCCATTTGCCGCCACTGCAACCGACGCGGCCATATCGCCGAAGCCTGCAGAGCACCTTTACCTGAGGAATCTTTCTCCACTCCTCGTCCTCCTCGTTTCCAGACTCAAACACCTCAACCACACGAAAACCGGTTTCCCCGGTTTTCCGGCCGCAAGAACTACTCAACCGCTAACCGCGACTACTCAAGAGGTAACAATCAATTTTCTGTGAATAGCACGGCAACAAAAAATGGGGGCAAGATTGTAATCTCACTGCTCCTAAACAACAAGCCATGCTCTATGGAACTTGATACGGGGTCTAAATACACCATTATGCCGTGGGAAAAGCTTATAATGTACATGCCTAGCCTCTCAAAGTCTGACCTTTTACAAACCTCATTGGTAATTAGAGATTTTCAAGGGGGAATAATACCTGTTCTAGGCCAAGTGAATGTACCTATTATGTTTAAGACTGTTAAATGTACCCTTCCTATGATTGTTGTTACAAGGGCTAGACACTCTCTCCTGGGTTTGGCTTGGATGGAACCATTGGGAATTGAAATTTCTGGTATATGTACTGTTAACTCTGATAGCATGCCTAACTTCTTACAGGAATTCCCAGAAGTGTTTAGCCCCACCTTGGGATCGTATAAAGGGCCCCCTATCTCCTTTTCTATTGACCCCAAGGTCCCTCCTGTCCGGCTCAAACCTTGCAGGGTACCCCACCCGCTCCTTCCCAAGTTGACCTACAGCTAGACAAGCTCATAAGCCAGGGAATTTTAGTTCCTGTAGAGCAGGGGCCATGGGAAACACCCATAGTTACGCCTCTTAAACCGGATGGCTCTTTGAGGGTTTGCGCTGACTATAAGTCTACGCTCAACAAAGCCCTCCAACATCACCCTTACCCCATTCCAGTGGTACAACAGCTCCTTCACTCCCTGGGGGAAGGGAAAGTGTTCGCAAAAATCGATTTAGGCCAATCTTACCAGCAACTCCCTGTCGATGAACCCACAGCACTCGCACAGACAATTGTCACCCACAGGGGTGCATTTAAATGTACCAGATTACAATTTGGGGTAAGCATAGCCCCTGGGATTTTTCAAAGCATAATGGAACGTTTGTTGTCAGGAATTAAAGGGACCATTCCCTATTTTGATGACATTTTAATTTCAGGAGAAAACCAATCTCAACTCAACAGAAGAATAAGAGAAGTATTACATAGACTACAAGATAAAGGGTTAAGAATCAAACCTGACAAATGTGTGTGGGGAACCAACAGTGTAGAATTCTTAGGATATAGAATCGATGGGGAAGGCATACACCCCACTACTGAAAAATTAAAAGCCATCAGGGAAGCCCCAGAGCCACAGAATAGAACAGAATTGCAGGCATTCTTAGGCCTTCTAAACTTTTACTCTGTCTTTTTAAAACAAAAGGCAACAGCAGCAGAGCCTCTACACCGGCTACTTCAGAAAGGAACCCTTTGGACATGGGGGAGAACTGAGCACGAAGCCTTCTTACAAATAAAGCAGTTGTTAACTTCCGCAAGTGTAGTAGTCCAGTATAGCACTTTACTACCCGTCAGGCTTACGTGCGATGCATCCCCATATGGCGTGGGAGGGGTCTTGGCACATGTGTTGCCTAATAATACAGAGGCCCCAATTGCCTTCTTTTCAGGGACAATGACCAATACGGAGAGAAACTACAGCCAACTAGATAAGGAGGCTCTAGCGTTAGTGGCTGGGGTGAAGAAATTTCATAATTATCTCTTTGGCAGGAGTTTTGAATTGGTTACCGACCACAAGCCTTTATTAGGCCTCTTAGCCCCCAACAAACCAACTCCCCCATTTATGTCTCCAAGATTAATCAGGTGGGCCTTGCTCCTCTCAGGATACCAGTACGAGCTCATTCACAAAGGGGGTAAAACCATCAACCACGCAGATGGTCTCAGTAGGTGCCCAATGGCAGAGTTAGTAGAGGACCCTGCCCCATCTGCTGATGTTTTAATGATAGAGCTCGAAGATAACCCACTAACAACAGCAAGGGAGGTGGCTGCGCACACGCAGCAAGATCCAATTTTGAAAAAGGTGGTAAACTGTGTACTTAAGGGGTGGCAGAATGACTCTGTAGAATCTGACTTAAGTGATTTTAAAACCAAAAGATTGGAATTGTCATATGTTAAAGGTTTCCTGTTGTGGGGTGATCGAGTAATCATTCCTGAGATTCTAAAGACCAAAGTACTCACAATGTTACATGTGGGCCATCCTGGCATTGTCAGGATGAAGGGCCTAGCTAGGGGGCACTTATGGTGGCCAGGTCTGGATACTGATATTGAAAAGTGGGTAGCCAAGTGTGATCCATGCCAAGAGTCTCGGCCTAACCCCCCCAAAACAACTCCAGCAGAGTGGGAACAACCTACAGGGCCTTGGTCCAGGGTCCATATTGATTTTGCAGGGCCAGTGGGGTCACAATATTTCTTAATAGTGGTAGATGCATTTTCCAAGTGGGTGGAAATCATTGCAATGAATAATATAACCACGAGTGCCACAATTAAGGTTCTGCGCCATTTGTTTGCCACCCATGGCTGTCCTGACATCTTAGTGTCAGACAATGGACCCCAATTGACAGCCAGGCAATTTGAATTATTTTTAGATAACTTGGGGGTCAGACATGCTCTCATCTCGCCTTACTCGCCCTGGGCTAATGGTTTGGTAGAACGATACGTTCGGGTGGCAAAAGAGGCATTGCGCAGGTCAGGCCCTGGAGATGTACAACAGCATCTGGACCAATTTTTGTTAACACAACATATTACACCAAATTCCCACACACACATAAGCCCTGCTGAAATACTAATGGGAAGGAAACTTAGGTCCCCACTGGATAGGTTACACCCAAGGTTTTGTACTCATAGTCCTATGTATGTGAACCCTGAAATACAATTGTATTTGGGTCAAAGTGTTTTTGCAAATAATTTTGATGGGGGTTTGAATTGGATGAAGGGAATAATTGTACAACAAACTGCTCCTAAAACATACATTGTAAAATTGGATGATGGTCGAATGTGGAAGCGGCACATTGACCATGTACGAAAGCGCATTGAAACCTCCCCTGAACAAACCGCTAAAACAGACTCTCCCACTCTAATAGACTGTAATGCGCAACCCGCATTAATGGACATTCAAATGGACTTATCCAGTCAGGAAGGGTCCTCCAGCGATGCCGAGCCGTCTTCATCCTCAGAGGTCGGTGTTGTGCCTGCCCAATCGACTCAGCGGTCCGGAGCCCAAACTAGGCCCCAGCCGCACTGTGGAAGTACAGGCGAACCAACCTCCACCGTTGGAAGCGAGGACTCAAATGAACTGTGCAGGTCGGAGCGAGCCCTGCGAAGACCGAGCAGGTTGGAGGACTTCGTCACGTGGCTTTCTTGAGTGATATATTCTGACTAAGGAGGGAGGGGTGTTGTATCCTTGTAAATAGTTTGTTCCTTTTGAAACGCTGTCTGAGCTGGAAACAGGAAGTCGCTCCTGATTGGCTCAGATGCAGGCTGCTCTCTTTTGGCGGGAGCCGCAAATGTATAAAAAGAGCGGTTTCTCCCCAGGTAGAGCAGACATGTTCCGCTGATTGTCACTTCTCCTTTTAAGAGCTGAATAAAGGAACCGTCTTTACTTAGCCTGTCTCTGGACTCTTCAGTTTCTAAGGAGAGAATCAACTGGGAACTAAGGAGAAGCTTCCGAACAGTGAAAACAATTAACCAGTGGAACAGTTTGCCTCCAGAAGTTGTGGATGCTTCATCATTAGGGGGTGGGGGATTTAAGAGAAAAGACTGGGAAGCAACCTGACTGAAATTGTCAATACAGGCTTTTAGAAAGATATTGGACAAACTTTTGTCTGAAATTGTATATGTTCTCCTGCTCAAGCAGGAAGTTGGATTAGAATCCCAGCGACTAGTTAGGTCCCACAGAGTGGGCCTTCTCCGGGTCCCGTCAACTAAACAATGCCGTTTGGCGGGGCCCAGGGGAAGAGCCTTCTCTGTGGCAGCCCCGGCCCTCTGGAACCAACTCCCCCTGGAGATTAGAAATGCCCATTAGGCATGGCGGAACTGAGATACTCTTTCTCCCTAGACCTTTACAATTTATGCATGGTATGTTTGCTTGTAGGTATGATTGGTTTTAAAATAAGGGTTTTTTAGTTGCTGTAGTATTGGATTTACATGCTGTTTTTATTATTGTTGTTAGCCGCCCCGAGTCTACGGAGAGGGACAGCATACAAATTAATTAAATAAATAAATAAATAAATAAGAAAGAAAGAAAGAAAGAAAGAAAGAAAGAAAGAAACAGACAGACAGACAGACAGACAAACAAACAGACAGACAAAATAGAAGACCTCTAAAGACCCTTCTAATTCTGTTTTTCCGTCTGTCTGTCATCCTAAGGGGCATTTCGCACATTCTTCCCCAACCCTGAAACTATCTGATGGCATATTTCTTTGATTGCTTTGCTTTTGGCCTCTCTATCTATTTCTCTGCTTCTCCAGATGGTCCAGAAGGATGAACTCTAACTCCGATCAACCCAAATTTTGCAACAAGGCCGCATGCCATCCTTAAGGCAGCTGGTTAAATACTAGATTGTAAACACCATAAAAGTCTTAGCAATATGGAGCATTCAAGCTCTGAAGAGCCAGAAGACCTGGAGATGTTCCATGCATCTCTAAGAACACTGATTGGACATTAAACCAATTAACCCTGGTATTCCCCTCGGGTCTAAAAGGACCCGAAATGAAGTTTGAGACCCTGTAAAAAAATTTCCCTGCATATCTGAAACATGAAATTCCATTACTTTTTCCCATTTGAGGGGTTCTTTCTAAGGGTGGTGGGTTTTGGGGGTGTGTGGGGTGTATAGTTTTTGCTGGGCAAAAAAAGTTACCAATGTTACCCTCCGGGTCCTTTTAGATCTGGAGTATAAAAGGGTGGGTTTTAGCTACTGGAATGGTATTTTTGAATACTTTTTTCACTAGTATACTAATTTGAACATTTCTGAACACAATGACATGAAAATTGAAATGAAAAAAATAATGCTTATTTGTTTATTTTGCTCAGAAAAGCCCACCCCTCCATTTTTTGTGAAATTGTGTTCATTTTCATCTAGATTAGGCTGCAAAATCTTACTTTTTTGACCATCTTTGGCACTGAAATACTAATTTGAACATTTCTGAACACAAAGACATGAAAATTGAAATGAAAAAAATAATACTTCTTTGTTTATTTTGCTCATAAAAGCCCTTTCCCCCATTTTTGTGAAATTGTGTTCATTTTCATCTAGATTAGGCTGCAAAATCTTACTTTTTTTACCATCTTTGGCACTGAAATACTAATTTGAACATTTCTGAACACAACGACATGAAAATTGAAATGGAAAATGTGATGCTTATTTGTTTATTTTGCTCAGAAAAGGGCCTCCCCCCCACAACTTTGTGCACTTTTTTCAATTTATAGATAGAATAGCCTGCCAAATCAGATTTTTTTTGACCATCTTTGGCATTGCCATACCAATTTGAACATTTCTGAACATAATGAAATGAAAAAAAAAATGTTTATAACACTTGTAGTCCTCCAGGTCATATTGACAAATAATCAAAAAGCATGACTGTCCCACTGAAAGTAGGACGCCTGGTCACTTTACCCTAGAGTCAGGCACAACTGGACAGGTGAAACCTTTACCTTTTTAAAATGGAAGTTTAGTTACAAAGACATGTTTATGGCTCCTGGAAAAGGAGGCAACACAATCCATTTTTTTTTTATTTTGTCCAATACACAATGAGGGTTTTAGTGGGTATATATCTATATACACATAGTAAAATACATGATGATGGTTATAGAGGAGATACTCATAGTAAAATATATCTAAGAAATAATAGAAAAGAAGATATAGTAATAGAACATATCAATGAAAGAATAGAAGAAGAGATATAGGAATAGAAGAAAGGTATAGGAGATATAGGAGAGCAATAGGACAGGGGACGGAAGGCACTCTAGTGCACTTGTACTCGTCCCTTACTGACCTCTTAGGAATCTGGATAGGTCAACCGTAGATAATCTAAGGGTAAAGTGTTGGGGGTTTGGGGATGACACTATGGAGTCAGGTAATGAGTTCCATGCTTTGACAACTCAGTTACTGAAGTCATATTTTTTACAGTCAAGTTTGGAGCAGTTAATATTAAGTTTAAATCTGTTGGGTGCTCTTGTGTTGTTGTGGTTGAAGCTGAAGTAGTCGCTGACAGGCAGGATGTTGCAGCATATGATCTTGTGGGCAATACTTAGATCTTGTTTAAGGCATCTTAGTTCTAGACTTTCTAGGCCCAGGATTGAAAGTCTAGTCTCGTAGGGTATTCTATTTTGAGTGGAGGAGTGAAGGGCTCTTCTGGTGAAGTATCTTTGGACATTTTCAAGGGTGTTAACGTCTGAGATGCGATATGGGTTCCAAACAGATGAGCTGTATTCGAGGATGGGTCTGGCAAAAGTTTTGTAAGCTCTGGTAAATAGTGTGAGATTGCCAGAGCAGAAGCTACGTGGGATTAGATTTACAGATTCATTATAAAACCCTCCAAACTGTAGACAAAATGAAAAGTAATTTCTACTGGGAGGTGCTTTCACATGTGTGTCTTAGATGTTGGGCAAGTTTTCTTGTGTGTACAATTCCAAGTGATTGATTATCTTAGCAACATTTGCAGGATTTGATCTTCTGGAATCTCAAATAATTCTTTTTTAGCCTTTTGAAATCCATCATTTGGATTGATACATTGGACATTAAAACGCCAAGGAAACGTTTACACTCTTAAAATGGAATTGTGTAAACTTGCACAACATTTCTTTTCCTAGCCCGACCAGGATTCCAGCACTGACTGAATAAATGATGAATGCATCTAAGGGTTTATTGCGTATTTGTTGATTTAGAGAAAGCGTATGATAAAATGAATAGATTTGATTTATGGTACGTTTGAGCAGATATGGAGCGGGAGGTTGGTTCCCAAAAAGTGATAAGAGAGGTACATAAGGAAAGGAAAGCAGGAATGAAAATAAATGGTGCACTTAAGGAACAATTCTACTTAAATAGTGTGTGATGTTCCCCTGGATATGAAATACGTTTACAGAAAATTCATAAAGAATATTTGCAGGGCTATTAGAGGTACGCTGCTTAGGGATTTGGATTATGAATGCATTTGTGTTCTGACCTAGCTCCCCAAACACGACAAACCCTCTGAAGTTTACTCAAAGATTCCTTTATTAGGAGTGTAAGCAGCCTCTGCAAAATGTTTCTCTCTCAATGCAGGCTAACAAATCCGGCTGCCCGGGAAACGAATAAGGTGGTACCTCTACCTACAAATGCCTCTACTTATGAACTTTTCTAGATAAGAACCGGGTGTTCAATATTTTTTTTGCCTCTTCTCAAGAACCATTTACCACTTACAAACCCGAGCCTCCAAAACTGTAACTGGAAAAGGCAGTGAGAAGCCTCCGGGGGTCCTCTCTAGGAATCTCCTAGGAGGAAACAGGGCTGGAAAAAGTGGGGAGAAGCTAGGATGGTGGGGAGAAGTCTAGGAATCTCCTGGGAGGAAACAGGGCTGGAAAAGGTGGGGAGAAGCTAGGAAGGTGGGGAGAAGTCTAGCAATCTCCTGGGAGGAAACAGGGCCAGAAAAGTCTGTGGAGTCTGCGGAGTCTGCGAGTCTGTGGAGAGGGGTGGCATACAAATCTAATCAATAATAAATAAATAAATAAATAAATAAATAAACAAACAAACAAACAAACAAACAAACAAACAAACAAACAAACAAACAAATAAATAAATAAATGTGGGGAGAAGCCTCTGTGGGGCCTCTCTAGGAATCTCCTGGGAAGAAACAGGGCTGGAAAAGGTGGGGAGAAGCCAGGAAGGTGGGGAGAAGTCTAGCAATCTCCTGGGAGGAAACAGGGCCAGAAAAGGTGGGGAGAAACCTCTGTGGGCCCTCTCTAGGAATCTCCTGGGAGGAAACAGGGCCAGAAAAGGTGGGGAGAAGCCTCTGTGGGGCCTCTCTAGGAATCTCCTGGAGGAAACAAGGCTGGAAAAGGTGGGGAGAAGCCTCTGTGGGGCCTCTCTAGGAATCTCCTTGGAGGAAATAGGGCTGGAAAAGGTGGGGAGAAGCCTCTGTGAGGCCTCTCTAGGAATCTCCTGGGAGGAAACAGGGCCTCCACCCTCCCTGTGGTCTCCCCAATCACACACGTTATTTGCTTTTACTATGGGAAAAATTACTTCTTACAAAATTTTCTACTTAAGAACCTGGTCATGGAATGAATTAAGTTCGTAAGTAGAGGTATCACTGTAGTTGTCTGCAGGGAAGGGCTACCAAAATTTTTACTATCACACTGTGGGCGTGACTTATGCAGGATGCCCTGCATTTTCTTTCAACATCTTTCAGTGCAAATTGCGTGCTGTGGGGTGGAGCTCCATTTTTGCTACCCCACTGCATTCCCCCCCCCAGGTTCATGCAGTAGCCCACCCCTGGTTGTCTGCCACATCTATTTATCTCTGCCCCCCTGCCTTTTATTCCAGAGATATAGGATGAAGCTTTGCTAGCAGCAGTGGCTCTTCCGTCCCAAGAATCAGCCCATGGATTCCCACTGTACGCCTCTCCTCTGCCTCTTGAACATCCACGCATCAGCCACTGGACCCAGCTGTTCCTCTTCTTCCTCATCAGCCACCTCCAGACCTAGGGGCTGTTGACTCTCCGTCTGAAGGCTGATGGATGGCCCAGGCTCCACCTCTGTCTCTCTCTTTCTGCAAACTCCATTTTCTCTTCTCTAAGTGATGGTGGTTTGCTGTTCCATACCGCTGCCAGTCTAAAAGAGGAATGAGAGATAAGAGCCTCCATTGAAGGTTTAACATGGAAAAGAGACGTTTTACATATGTTTGATTATAAGTATTGTTTTAGCATTTGTAATTATGTATTGTTTTATTTTAGTGGAGAGAATAATAATAAAAAAAATTATACCTAAAAAAGAAGAAGAGGAGATTGGACAACCATTTGTCTGAAATGGTAGGCAGAGGGGGGTTCCTAACAGTTTGGACTGGTTCACCCCCGAGCTGATTCTCTCGGCAGTGGCATAGGCGGCACCATCTTGTGCCCGCCTATTTTATTTTATTTTATTTTATTCATTCATTCATTCATTCATTCATTCATTCATTCATTCATTCATTCATTTATTTATTAGATTTGTATGCCGCCCCTCTCCATAGACTTGGGGTGGCTAACAACAATAATAAAACAGCCTATGACAAATCTAATATTTAAAATAACTAAAAAACCTTTATTAAAAATCAAACATACACACAAACATACCATGCATAACTTGTATAGGCCTGGGGGGAAAGGAATATCTCAATTCCCCCATGACTGATGACAGAGGTGGGTTTTAAGGAGTTTACAAAAGGCAAGGAGGGAGGGGGCAATTCTAATATCCAGGGGGAGCTGGTTCCAGAGGGTCAGGGCCACCACAGAGAAGGCTCTTCCCCTGGGTCCCGCCAAGCGACATTGTTTAGTCGACGGGACCCGGAGAAGGCCAACTCTGTGGGACCTAACTGGTCGCTGGGATTCGTGCGGCAGAAGGCGGTCCTGGAGATATTCTGGTCCAATGCCATGAAGGGCTTTATAGGTCATAACCAACACTTTGAATTGTGACCGGAAACTGATCGGCAACCAATGCAGCCTATGCTGCTGCGGTGCCATCTTGTGCCCGCCTAAGTCACCACTGACATGGCACGGTGGGGCAGGCAGGCCACTCGTGGCAGAGCCGCCATGAGCGGTGCAGGGCAGGCAGGTGGGCAGGCAGGCTGCTCACGGTGGTTTGGGTGTGCAGGCAAGCAGGCAGGCCACTTGCGGCAGAACCAGCGCCAGTGGAGCAGCAGGGAAGGTGCCCGAACTGGCGGCTGTCATTTCCCATATTTGGGGTGGTTTTGCGCTGAAGCTCAAAAATCTCTTGTGTGTGCATCATCGCCTGAGTTTCGGCTTCTGTACATGCACAGAAACCAAATCCTGCACCGGGCTCGGGCATGCACTATGCATGCATGCACTCCCATGCTCTCAGCCGATTTCAGTAGCACCAGGAATGGTGACCCGCTGCTAAGCCCATCCCTGCTACGGCGCGCACCCAAGCAAAAAAAGGTTCACCATCACTGTCATAGAGGGGGTTGGACTAGAGGACCGCCAAGGTCTCTTCCCACGGTTACTCAGTTTAATTGTATTATGTGAAAACTGAGCTCTTGTACTTAAGATGTTTTCTGAAAGCCTTCTTAAACCCTCTCCTAGGTAACCGGAGAACGGAGACTAATGTTGGCTTAGCAACAATCAGAAACACATCCAGGTGTTTCAATGCAGGCAGTGCCACATGGATCAGATGTGAGACTATAAGTAGAATCATTGAAAACTTTCTTATCTTTGGTTGCCATGCTGATGGATGGTGACGTGGCTGGCTTGGCTTTATAAAAGCAGATATTTTTTCCATACGTTGCTGACTTTCAAACACCAAGGAGTTGTGCGCCTTTTTTTAAAAAAGGGAGGAGGGACAGAAGACGAGGCTACATTCCTGGTAATGTTTCCTGCAGGCTCTGATCTCTCATTGAAAGAGACTTTCCAAAACATGCTGACCTGGAAAACATCCACCAGCAGACAGAGAAGTTCTCCTGAAGCAAGCCGGTCCAAAAACCGAGATATTTTCAGCATAATTTTAACTCCGGATCGCATCCCCAAATTCTGCATACCTTCCTTGGAGGTGGCTCATTCCGCATATCAGCCCGCTGAGATAAAAGAAGGCATTCGAGGAGAAATATCTCCAAAAGGTAGACCATCTGAAGAAGCAATTAAAAGACCGAGACGGGTTAGAAGCTCACCTGAGATCAGTCTAAGAAAAGATTCTCATGATGAAGGGTTTAGGTATGAAGGAGACACCGTTTATTTTTCTCTGGAGTTAGGAGCGCCTTCGGATCCCGGCACACGAGCTGCGTTGTCTCTGCCTCACCTGGCCAAAATCACAACTCCCTATGGATTCCTGACATTGGGAGAATGTCCCAAAGTCCATAGGAAAGAGTCTTTATTCTTTGAATTTGAGTCTACGGAGTTCCAACTCTTCGTGCCCGAGCAGACTCTTCCATCGGTCACTCAAGCTTGGAACCCCTCAAGAAATTTGGAGGTCTCCTCAGATAAGGCACCAAAGGCCAAAGGATGCCCCAATAAACACCAGAAGAAACGGCTTCAGCTGCTGATGAAGAAGCACCTGCCCGGCATTAGGAGACTGAGGTCCAATCAGGCAACTGAAGACCGATTTGGGATCCAGTCGGAGTTGCTTGTGGGCTGTCCATCTGCTTCTCTCCAGTGCAACCCTCGAGTGCAATAACGATGGCGAGAACGGCGGAGATGGGTGAAGGTGGACGCCAAGGGCTACGAGAGAAAACTGATGGCCATTCTCAGGTTGGTTATCCCACCTCAGTGACTTAGGTGGAGGAGGGAAGGGTTCACTCCTTGTTGTTATGTGTTTTTGCTGAATTTGTTGGTTTGGGGAGGGAGGAAGAAAGGAAGAAAGGAAGAAAGGAAGAAAGGAAGAAAGGAAGAAAGGAAGAAAGGAAGAAAGGAAGAAAGGAAGAAAGGAAGAAAGGAAGAAAGGAAGAAAGGAAGAAAGGAAGAAAGGAAGAAAGGAAGAAAGGAAGAAAGGAAGAAAGGAAGAAAGGAAGAAAGGAAGAAGGAAGGAGAAGAGGCAGGGAGGGAGGGAAGGCAGGAAGGTGGAAAGGCAGGCAGGCAGGTAGGCAGGAAAGAAAGAAAGAAAGAAAGAAAGAAAGAAAGAAGGAAGTGATGCCTTTTTAAATTCCTTATAGAACCAGGCCAGACCAAGGAAGGAAACTCCTCAGGAGGGAGGGAAGAAGGAAGGGAGGAAAGAATGAAGGGACAGAGGGAAGGAGGGAGGAGAGAGGGAGAAGGAAGGGAGGAAAGAAAGAAGGAAGTAAGGAAGAGAGGGAGTGAAAGAGGGAGGGAGGTAGGTTGGGAAGAAGGGAATAGAAAGGGGAAGGAAGGAAGGGAAGGAAGGAGGGAGAGAGGGAAGGAGGGAGAGAGGGATAGAGAAAGAAAGGATGCCTTGTAGTGAGTTGCTACTGGTATGCCCCAGAGCTCTGCTCAGGTAGCAGCCACCAGATTTTGCAATTTGAGCATGACCGCTCCGGTACCCTCATTGTCGGTCCAGTGAGCAGTGCCATATTTTTTGCTCACGTGCGCAAGATTTTGGCGATTTTTTGCTTTCACGCATGCACGGAAACAAAAAAAATCACCGAAATCGCACAAGAGCAATCGTCCCCTCGTGAGATTCTGGCATGTTTTTGCTTCCTGTGCATGTGTAGAAGCAAAATCGTGTGAGGGGATGCACGCATGGGTGTTGCGAGGGCACATGTATATGAACACTTGAATCAGCAGCATGTGTGCAAAGCGCATCAGTATGCAGGTGAGTGGAACCCGGCGCTGTTTCCAGGGATTTATAAGATACAAAGTACAAGATTTCAATTTATCTTTATTTATTTTATTTTATTTATTTATTAATTGGAATTCCATGCCGCCCCTCTTCGAGGACTCGGGGCGGCTCACAACATATAAATATACAATACATCTTAATCCGATTAACTAATTAAAAATCTAACCCCACCCCACCCCCCAAGAAAACCCCATAAAAAGCAATAATTCCACTCACTCCACATTGTCTCCATACATTCATCGGGCAGGGGGCAAAGATTTAAGATTAAGATTTATTAGATTCGTATGCCGCCCCTCTCCGAAGACTCGGGGCGGCTCACAACAACAACAATAAAATGCACAGAGTACAAATCCAATATAAGTTAAAAAACGAAATTTAAAACCCATAAATATTAAAAACAATCATTACTACACAATCACACCATTCTCATGCATTACAGTAAAAAAAAATGGGGGGGGAGATAGTTATTCCCCCCCATGCCTGGCGACATAGATAGGTCTTCAACATCTTACGGAAGGCGGGAAGAGTAGGGGCAATTCGAATCTCCAGGGGGAGTTGATTCCAGAGGGCCGGGGCCGCCACAGAGAAGGCTCTTCCCCTGGATCCCGCCAGATGGCATTGTTTAGTCGATGAGACCCGGAGAAGGCCAACTCTGTGGGACCTGATTGGTTGCTGGGATTCGTGCGGCAGAAGGCAGTCCCGGAAGTATCTAATCGCCCCATGCCTGTTGGTATGAGTCTTCAGACTCTTATGCAAGGCAAGGTGGGTGGGTGCTGTCAGAATCTCCAGGGGGAGCTTGATTCCAGAAGGCTGGGGCCACCACAGAGAAGGCTCTTCCCCTAGGCCCCCCAAGCAACATTGTCTGGTTGAAGGGACCTGGATGAGGCCGACTCTGTGGATCATTGGGATTCATGTGGCAGAAGGCGGTCTCTTATTCCTTCCCTCCACCTCATACCTTACAAACAAGAGAGGAGAAAGTTATTCTTGCTAACTTTAGTGGCACCCTGGGGAACTTTGGTGGACTGTGCTACCTTTATAAAAGAAAGGCCGTTGATTTAGAAACAAGGAGAAGCCACAGAACTTTCTCGGCTGTGTTTTATTTTCTCAGGCACATAAAACATTGGCAGCAAACAGCGGTGTGTTTGCTAGAAAAATAGGGTGCGCACACTCGTAGGATAAAGAAAGAAAGAGAAAGAAACGGTAACTAAACAAGATTAATTTGCTCAAGAAGTCCACGATATATTACGTTGATAAGATTAAGGGGAATTACGAACGTTTCTTGGCATTAAACCAATTTTCCACTGGTTTAACGTGGAAACATTTTTTGTGTGTGTTACTACTGCAATTCTACTACAATAATAGGCTACCAGTGACCATCTGAACCCTACAAATGAATCATAACATTCTTTTCTTAAAATACCTGTGGGCTCAGGCCTTGGAAAAGCACATAGTTTGGGAGGTTGTAAAGTCTAAGAAAATAACAATGTGCTTTCGACAATTATATTTGAAACAAAGCCTGTTTAGGCAACCTTGGCTCATGGAATGGTTATGTCAGGTTAGGTTGCATATAAAATTTATTTGGAATGTTGCTCTAAAAAAAGCTTGTTATTTGGTTATTCATCACCTTCTTAAAAACTTCCAGTGTTGGAGCATTTGCAACTTCTGGAAGGAAGCTGTTCCACTGATTAATTGTCCTCATTGTTAGGAAATTTCTCCTCAATTCCAGGTTGCTTCACTCTTTGATTAATTTCCATCCATTATTTCTTGTCCAAAGCCCTCTGGTCCTTTAGAATAGGGAGGCAGAAAGACACAGAGGAAAGCAAGGAGGGAAGGGGAGGTAGGGGGAGAAGAAGGAAGGAAAGGAAGGAATAGAGAGGCAGGGAGATAAAGGAAGCAAGGAGGGAGGGAGGGAGGGAGAGAAGAAGGGAAGTAGGGAGGGAGGAGGGAGGGAGGAGGAAGAGAGGGAGAGAAGAAAGGCGGGAGGGAGGAAAGATGGAGGGAGGGAAGAAGGAAAGGAGGGGGGAGTGAGGGAAGAAGGGAGGAGGAGGGAGCAAGGGAGGAAAGAAGGAAGGAAGGAAGGAAGGAAGGAAGGAAGGGAGAGAGCGAGGGAGGGAGGGAGGAAGATCAAATTGGAGGGAGGGAGCAAGGGAAGAGAAGGGAAGGAAGGAGGAGGGAAGGAAGGAAGGAAGGGAGAGAGCGAGGGAGGGAGGGAGGAAGATCAAATTGGAGGGAGGGAGCAAGGGAAGAGAAGGGAAGGAATGAGGAAGGAGGAGGGAAGGAAGGAAGGGAGAGAGCAAGGGAGGGAGGGAGGGAGGAAGATCAAATTGGAGGGAGGGAGCAAGGGAAGAGAAGGGAAGGAATGAGGAAGGAGGAGGGAAGGAAGGAAGGGAGAGAGCAAGGGAGGGAGGGAGGGAGGGAGGAAGATCAAATTGGAGGGAGGGAGCAAGGGAAGAGAAGGGAAGGAATGAGGAAGGAGGAGGGAAGGAAGGAAGGAAAGAAGGAAGGGAGAGGTGTATATACCTTTGGGAATATATTCAAAGAAATCAGAAGCTGTCCCACCCAAAGCAGGGAGCGGTTTCCAGTATTTGCAGTAAGTCCATCCCTTCAGTTATTCCTCATTGCTCAGTAATCTGATTCATCCAAATTATTGTCAATATTTGCAGGACTTGCAGTCCCATGAAAGCACTTTGGAATCATCCCTTCTTTTCTTCTCGCTGCAGGTCATCACAGCCACGCAGGTCGCCATCCTCTCACCACGCCTCCCCGTGCTGCTAAATCTGACCAGCCGACTCCAATGGAACAAAGTTCTCCTCCATTAACGACCAACTCATTCAGTGGCTGCTTGAACTTGCAATGACGCCGAGTGGTACTTACTCCCGGTCCTCAAGTTCCCAACGGCTGCAGCCTCCCCAGGGACCCACGACTGTGATCTGCACACTTGGCAACCCAGCCTGCATTTCTGACTCTCACAGTGTTGTGTGGTCACCTGGCTGCAATTTGCAATTTGCCTTGCCAGCAAAAGCAATGGGGAAGCCAGCAGGAAGTCAAGGGAGCCAACACAATAAGTTGTTTTGTTTGTTTTTGTTTTGTTTTTTCCTTGATGAGTGCCAGGAATATAAATCCTTCCCTTCTCCACCATGCAGTCAGAACAGAAGAAGCTTCCTGGGGTGAGAAGCAAAATGTCTTCAAGAGAAAAAAACCCAAAGACAGTCCAATTGCCTCTTAAAAAGCTCCTTTGGCAGGGCTTTTTTTTTTTCAGAATTACAAAAGACAATAGTGGGTGAGAGCCTGCAGAAGATTAATGAGTTGAACTAGGACGAAAACAAAACAAAACAAAACACACAACAACACACAACACAACAAAAGACAACACAAAACACAAAAAAAACACACAAAACACAAAGCAGAACACACAAGACACAAAGCAGAACACACAAAACACAAAGCACAAAGCATAAAACACAACACAAAAAGCACAAGGCACAAAGCAGAACACACAAAACATAAAGCACAAAGCATAAAACACAACACAAAAAGCACAAGGCACAAAGCAGAACACACAAAACATAAAGCACAAAGCACAAAGCACAGAAGAAAACACCCAGTCAGTTTCATCTTCTTTATGTCTAAATGAAATCAAATATTTTTATTTAATATTTATTTATTTGTTAAATTTATCTGCTACCCATATCACTGTCGAAGCAGGTCTGGGCAGCTTACAGGGTCATTAAATAAATATGTTTCCCATAATTAATTGATTGAATTGTTAAATCAGTCAATAGATATACAAAACTGTAAGTCTTATTTGTTCAGCTTATAAATACATAAACCAGCATTTAACACACAGTTTCCACTACAGCAGTCACAGAGAACATAATAGAAATAGCAGAGAGAGAGAACCACACTTCTGGCTCCCCCTTATGGCAGTCTGTAACACTAACTTTTAAAGCAATAGTGTTTCAATACATTTAAGCATACATTGTTGGTTTGTTTTATATATTGCCAAACCCAACCAGTATTGCACATACTACTAACATGTTGTAAGTCGAGGACTACCCATGTAGTCTACAAGTTTAATGAGCTGTGACAATGAATTATTGTTTGCCATATTGGTATGCTCTATTGAATTAAAGATTGCATGAATTGCCAGATATTCCTTGTGATATTCATTTTTTTAACCTGGTGTCAGTGCCGGGAGGGTTGATTGGAAACAGCCATAATACTAGTCCTTGCTGCTATATCCATCATAGAGTCAAACCTTTTCTCTGTATTTAATTTTAATTTTAATTTTATTTTATTTCTCTGATTTTTAAACAATGGGGTTTTTTAGACTTTTAATGTTAGATTTATTATTATAGACTTTTAATATTAGATTTGTCATTGTATACTGTTTTTATCAATCTTGATAAAAGCCGCCCCGAGTCTGCGGAGAGGGGCGGCATACAAATCTAATTAATAATAGTAATAATAATAATAATAATAATAATAATAATAATAATAATAATAATAGAAGCAGCTAGAGAAATTAGTGAAATACGAAGATCTAAAAATCGAGCTGCAATGACTCTGGCATAAGCCAGTGAAAGTGGTCCCGGTGGTACTTGGCACGCTGGGTGCAGTACCAAAGGATCTCAGCAGACATTTGAAAACCATCGGAATTGACAAAATCTCCATCTGTCAATTGCAAAAGGCTGCTTTACTGGGATCGGCAAACATAATTCGCTGTTACATCACGCAGTCCTAGGTGTTTGGGAAGCACCCGACTGGTGATGAAATACAAAATCCAGCATAGTGATCTCATTTGCTGTGTTGTACTGACATAATAATAATAATAATAATAATAATAATAATAATAATAATAATAATAATAATAATAATACTTTTGTAAATAGTAAAACCTTTATTAGTTAATCTGGTGGTATGCATATGATTTCTGGGGGGCTTGGCACTGGGACAGAACAGATACATACATGCTTGTGCGCTTCTCATAGAGTGCTATAAGAGGCTGAGCTGGCATCACATTGGAAAGACAAGAAGCTCTTCCTGCAGTGTCATCCAAAGTCCACTTCTCAGAGCTGCCTTGGAAATAAGTGATGCATCTGGGAAGGTTCAGAGCCACCAGGAATTAGATTAGATTAGATTTATTGGATTTATATGTCGCCCCTCTCTGAAAACTCGGGGCGGCTCACAACAAGATAAAAACAATACATAATAACAAATCCAATACCCACCAATCCAATTACAATTTTAAGCTAAAAATTCATAAAAACAACCCCAGAATATTAAAACACGCATACAGGAATCTGACTGCCTGCGCAGGGGCCAGCCCATCTCCCCACCAAAGTGGTACGTCTTTCGTCAACTTGCATAGAACATGCTTTTGAACTGTTAAGTAGTGTGGTGTCTCCTTTGTGTTCTTTCTTCCTTTTTTAAAATATAGTTTATTGGTTTTTTAAGAAAAGAAAAAGAGAGAGAGGGAAATAGGGATACAGAAAGTAAGGAGGATACAGAACAATAGACATGTTTCTACATAAGATATATAACTTATTATGTATCAATTCTAAACATTCAACTGTGCATTTTCATGTTATACTTAATATTTAACATTTTATGGTTTCATATCTATAGATTTACTTAGAGATGTAGTAGTATGGTTTTGTAAGATAGGATGGGATTTGGGTGGGGAAAGGGAAGTGGGTGATACCTGCAGTATAGCAGGCGTATGTAGTTTAACGACATATTATTTGGTTATACTGTTATGGCAGTGGGTGTGTATATTGAGGATAGTTGTATGTTACGTTGTTAGTAATTTATAGATATGTATCAGGGGAATTAAACTCAGACAGAACATATAATTTGCATTTGGTCTATGCTTTTGTTGTATTTGTTTTTCGTTTGGTGAGGAGTAAGAAGTTTTCAGTTGGTTTCTGTTTTATTGTTATTAGTGTTGAATAACCATCTGTACCACTTCTCCCAGGCCTTGTAGAACTCGGATTTGTTCTTATTTGTATTTCCATTGATCTTTTTGGATAGTTCAGCACATTCCATGATTTTGCTAATGATAGTTAAAGTTGTTGGGATGTCTTTTTCTTTCCATTGTTGGGCATATGTTAGTCTAGCGACAGTCAATATTTGTATAAGATATCTGTCTTCTTTGGTAGTTTCCTTTGTGTTCTTTCTGAATGTGTCAACAATCAGAATAAAAAGCCACAGACACTCCAAAAGATGATTACATCAAAAGTACATTGATTAAAACTCATTCAGGCAAAAACTGGTAAACTCTAAAATCATTCAGTTGGGCAGCGTTCCTGGTTGAACGAGAGATAAGAACTATCCAGGCTGGGAGCCAAAGAGTCATTAAGATTAGTCTTTGAAGTGACTCTGGCAGGTTGACCAGACTTACATTTCAATGAAGCTTTGCAGACCATGAAGATTGCATACGTGAAAGTGCTCTGGAATCACAGAATTCTCTCTCAGCTCTGGTTCCCACACAGCCATGGTTTTTACAAACATTGTTTGCCACACCCACTTATCCCCAGACTATCCCTTATATAGTGCCAAGGTGTGGCCAAGTGTTTCCTTATTTATTTGTTTGTTTGTTTGTTTGTTTGTTTGTTTATTCATTGGATTTGTATGCCACCCCTCTCCGTAGACTCGGTGCGGCTAACAACAGTGGTAAAAACAACATGCGACAATCCAATACTAAGACAGCTAAAAACCCTTATTTTAAAACCAATCATACATACAAACATACCATACATAAATTGTAGAAGCCTAGGGGGAAAGAATATCTCAGTTCCCCCATGCCTGACAACAGAGGTGGGTTTTAAGAAGCTTACAAAAGGCAAGAAGGGTGGGGGCTACTCTGATCTCTGGGGGGAGTTGGTTCCAGAGGGCCAGGGCCGCCACAGAGAAGGCTCTTCCCCTGGGTCCCACCAAACAACATTGTTTAGTCAACGGGACCCGGAGAAGGCCAACTCTGTGGGACCTAATTGGTCACTGGGATTCGCGAGGCAGAAGGCGGTCCCAGAGATAACCTGGCCCAGTGCCATGAAGGGCTTTATAGGTCATAACCAACACTTTGAATTGTGACCAGAAACTGATCGGCAACCAATGCAGACTGCAGAGTGTTGGAATAACGTGGGCATATTTAGGAAAGCCCATGATAGCTCTCGCAGCTGCGTTCTGCACGATCTGAAGTTTCCAAACACTTTTCAAAGGTAGCCCCATGTAGAGAGCGTTACAGTAGTTGAGCCTCGAGGTGATGAGGGCATGAGTGACTGTGAGCAGTGACTCCCGGTCCAAATAGGGTCACAACTGGTGCACCAGGCGAACCTGGGCGAACGCCCCCCTCGCCACAGCTGAAAGATGGTTCTCTAATGTGAGCTGTGAATCGAGGAGGATGCCCAAGTTGCAGACCCTCTCTGAGGGGGTCAATAATTCCCCCCCCCCCAGGGTAATGGATGGACAGATGGAATTGTCCTTGGGAGGCAAGGCCCACAGCCACTCCGTCTTATCAGGGTTGAGTTTGAGTCTGTTGACACCCATCCAGACCCCAACAGCCTCCAGACACCTAGATCTACTAACACCAGGAACCCCTTCTTTTCAGATACTCTTGTCTGGACATCGTTCTCTTCACTCTGACATCTAACATGGGTTCACCCTCTAATTCATCTTCCTCTTCTGACTAATCCATGCCCTAACTGGGAGTTATACAGTCTCTAGTGGATCATCAGTCTCTGACTCTACATCAATCTCACTCAGACTCAGGTCACAAGAACACTGGCCTAGGATATCAATATGAATCCATCATCTAGTCCTCGAAATTCATGACCGGCTGAGCCAGATGTCACAACACTTTGGATGACTCTCAAAGGTCAGCCCAAGAAAAAATGAGCTAATTCCTGGAACATCAGGAACAGGGTTGATTAATAGCTCTGAATAAGTGTTCGGAAGCTTCAGATCGTGCAGAATGCGGCTGCGAGAGCTATCGCGGGGCTTCCCAGATTCGTCCACATTTCTACAACACTCCATGGCCTGCACTGGCTGCCAATCAGTTTCCGGTCACAATTCAAAGTGTTGGTATTGACCTTTAAAGCCCTACATGGCAGTGGACCAGAATACCTCCTGAACTGCCTTCTACCGCACGAATCCCAACGGCCGAGAAGGTCCCACAGAGTTGGCCTTCTCCGGGTCCCGTTGACCAAACAATGTCATTTGGCGGGCCCCAGGGGAAGAGCCTTCTCTGTGGCGGCCCCGGCCCTCTGGAATCAACTCCCCGCGGAGGTTAGAATGGCCCCCACCCTCCTTGTCTTTCACAAATTACTCAAGACTCACCTATATCACCAGGCATGGGGGAACTGAGACACCTCCCCCAGGCTTTTATGTTTTATGTTTGGTATATATGTGTTGTATGGTTTTAATTGCTGGGGTTTTATATATGTTTTCTTTTAACATTAGATTTGTTTCACTATTATATTGTTTTTATTATTGTTGTGAGCCACCCCGAGTCTTCGGAGAGGGGCAGCATACAAATCTAATAAATAATAATAATAATAATAGTAATAGTAATAGTAATAGTAATAGTAATAGTAATAGTAATAATAATAATAATAATAATAATAATAATAATAATAATAATTATTATTATTATTATTATCCAGACAAAAGACAATTGGAGGAGGCTTCAGCAGAAAGCTTGCAAGGGCAGACAACCAGTGAAGAGGAGGAGGAACTGCCTTCTGCAACTGATCCAGGAGCACTCACGGCAGAGAAAAGACAAGAGCAATGAAGCTTATCCAGATTACTCAGTTGGGAAGCCCCCCCCCCCCCTCTGTCTTGATAGGCTGCACTGGAAAGCTGGCTATTTATTACAACAAGCAGACAGAGGCCTTGCTGAGAACAACGTCTTGGTTTTCTACCTGTGAGTTTGGTCGTTGTGCTTCCTGCTTTACTGTGTTTGGAATTGTGCCTTGGAGACTCTGAACTTTTATTGCCAAGCGAGCTCTCATGTTTGCATTTAAGTTTTGCCCAGTGGATTTAAGTTTGCGTGGTGGACTTATTCATTTGGGCAACTTTCAATTGCTTTATGGACTCTTTCCCCATTGCTTTGTGGACTAATCTTGGCCCACTTGTGGCCAGACTTATTTGGAACAGTTCTGGAGCTTGGTGAAAGGAATTATTGGGGAACTTACTGTTCTAACATTGTTTGCCACACCCACTTATCCCCAGACTCTCCTTTAAAGCCCTACATGGCATTGGGCCAGAATACATCCGGAACCACCTTCTACCGCACGAATCTCAGCGGCCGATAAGGTCCCACAGAGTTGGCCTTCTCCGGGTCCCGTCGACCAAACAATGTCGTTTGGCGGGCCCCAGGGGAAGAGCCTTCTCTGTGGTGGCCCCGGCCCTCTGGAATCAACTCCCCCCAGAGATTAGAACGGCCCCCACCCTCCTTGTCTTTCGCAAATTGCTCAAGACCCACCTTTGTCACCAGGCATGGGGGAGTTAGGATATTCCTTCCCCTAGGCCATTACAAGTTATGTATGTATGTTTGTGTGTATGTTTGGTTTTTATAATAAGGGTTTTTAGTGGTTTTATTAAATTGGATTGTTACATGTTGTTTTTTATCATTGTTGTTAGCCACCACGAGTCTGCGGAGAGGGGCAGCATACAAATCCAATAAATAAATTAATAAATTTGCTTATGACTAGAGCTATCTATCTCTTTATCTCTTAAGTACTGACATCTGCTGTGGGCTATTAAGAAAAGATGGGGGATGCTTTCTGCCTCTAAGAACACATGTTTCTCCATTTCTCATCCAGGGAAATACAATATTCAATCTTTTTAATATTTCTTAAAATATTTCATCCTTCTAGGAGAGGGGTGGGTGCTAACTTTCTATATCACTAAACAACCATTTGTGTGTGAGAGAGTGAGTAGGGCAGCAGAAGGGGACAAAAACTGACTCTAGTGATGGAAACTCACCCTAACAGGACTCAAACCTCAGGATGAGGACCATCTGCAGCATCATTAAGTCAGAGTCACCAATCTTCTTGGCACAATGCTATTTATTTATTTATTCATTCATTCATTCATTCATTCATTCATTCATTCATTCATTCATTCATTTGTCCAATACACAAATGCATAGGAAGAAAAATAGACATGTAGTAATATATATAAGGTTAAAAGTGAACTTAGAGGAGAGGATGCATGAAAGGAAGAGAATATATATGATAGGTGAAAGAAAGGAGAGACAATTGGACAGGGGACGAAAGGCACACCAGTGCACTTATGTAAGCCCCTTATTGGCCTCTTAGGAACCTGGAGAGGTCAATCGTGGATAGTCTAAGGGAAAAATGTTGGGGGTTAGGGGTTGACACAATTGAGTCCAGTAATGAGTTCCATGCTTCGATAACTCGATTGTTGAAATCATATTTTTTACAGTCAAGTTTGGAGCGGTTCGTATTAAGTTTGAATCTGTTGCGTGCTCTTGTGTTGTTGCGGTTGAAGCTGAAGTAGTCATTGACCGGTAGGACGTTGCAGCATATGATCTTGTGGGCAATACTCAAATCGTGTTTTAGGTGCCGTAGTTCTAGGCTTTCTAGGCCCAGGATTGTTAGTCTATTTTTGTAGGATATTCTGTTTCAAGTGGAGGAGTGAAGGGCTCTTCTGGTGAAATATCTTTGGATGTTTTCACGGGTGTTAATGTCTGAGATGTGGTATGGGTTTCCATCTCTCTACTTGTGTCCTCTTAGCAATCACAACTCTGCAGGTTTATTTCATCCCCTACTCATCCGCTAGGATGCCATGGGTAGCATAATGGACTGCGTTCTTAATAAGTTATACAATATTGTGAAGACCATGAAATATTTAATACCAATAAACAGGACGATCATTACTTTGAAACATAATGAGAAAAGTAAATTAAAGGGTTGGAATTTAAATCAAACATAAATACTTTATGCTGTTTCTATTTACCATACTGAGGGAACAATGCATTAAAGAAAAGAAAAAACGAAGACCAGTGTAATTGAAAGGCTCCTACAGCGAGAAGCAGTAGTCTTCTTTTTCTCTACCTATCTCTCATTTTTTAGGGAATTTGCTTTTAATATTTTCTGCATGCCGGCCTACTCAGGAGCAATTAAAATAACCACTGTTTCATTCCTGTTCCAGTTTTGAAAGTTGGTGAATACACTACTTTCTGTCTTGATCAGAGTTCTCCAAACTTAGTAACTTTAACACTTGTGGGTTTCAACTCCCAGAATTCCACACTGGGTGGAGAACTCTGGGAGTTGAAGTCCCAAAGTCTTAAAGTTGCCAGGTTGGAAGACCCCCTGCACTTGATGAATTTATCAAGATTCAACACACATTGTGAATTGAAAAATAAAAGGATAAGCCATTGTCTTCCATTATTGTTATATTATTAGGGTCATACTTGACTGAAAAAAATATGATTTCGACAATCGAGTTATCGAAGCGTGGAACTCATTACCGGACTCAATTGTGTCAACCCCTAACCCCCAACACTTCTCCCTTAGACTCTCCACGATTGACCTCTCCAGGTTCCTATGAGGCCAATAAGGGGCGTACATAAGTGCACTGGTATGCCTTTCATCCCCTGTCCAATTGTCTTTCCTTTCTTTCACCTATCTTATATATTCTCTTCCTTTTATATATCCTCACCTCTAAGTTCACTTTCACCCTCTTTTATATTATCACATGTCTATTTTTCTTCCTATGTATTTATGTATTGGACAAATGAATGAATGAATGAATGAATAAATAAATAAATAAATAAATAGTAAACCCGCTTCTCCCATTCTTCAAGTACATTTCAAAAACTGTTAAAATTAATTTAACTGCGGCATCCATCTGCTGCAATGTTTAGTGTAATTTCCCCCTTATCAGTTCTGTGATACTTAGCTTGCAGCTGTGAGGCAATTCACAGTCCTTCTTCTTTCACAAAGTGAAACACACTTTGCTCTGGTTTAGTTTCAAAGCGGGGGGAAAATCATCACACAAAAAGTCAAAGTCAGTAAAGCAGTCATGAAACACAACGATCAGATAATCCTGCACAATGGCCAAACCCACCGGCTGCTATTTACAGCAGCCTCACTAATTACCACAGCCCCACCCAACCACAGGTGGCCTCATTTTATTTGATAATAATCTCTCAGTTGTTGCTGCCTATGCATCGCTCTCCGCATGCGTGGCTGTATCATCAACTCTTGTTCTGAATCCAAGGCAGAGCTAGATAATTGATCTCCTTCTGAGCTGTCTGCCACACTCTCCTCCTCCCTGTCACTCATGTCTTCTTGGTCAGAGGAGCCTTCATCAGCAGATTCCACCGGGGGGCAAAACAGGCCTGCAGCATGTGGATGTCTCCCCCACATCCACAGTCCTTGGGGCAGGAGCTGGGCCAGAGCTAACCACAACACTAGCTGTGCCCAGTCATGCATTGCTGTGGCTCAGTCTGGTTTGCTGATTCTGGAACATGCAACATGTAATTGTCCATATGAGAAGCAATCCATGTGCACAATTTGTCCTTAAACTGCACAATTTTAAAGATTGGTCTAATTCGCCACATAGCTTCGTTGCTGCTGTTTTTACCTGTCACAGGTAAAATAGTTTCATATACTGTACTGTGAAAAATACAGTATCTTTTTTTTGCAGACTTAAATGCCTCTCTGACCTATAACGATGGTGGAAAGTATCGTTATGCAAATAAGAAAGGCAAAGGACCTGTTTTAGGGTCCTGTTTTAAGTAGCTGCATGTTTTTACCTGTCACAGGTGTGACATCTATATAATATAGATATATAGAAACATGTGTGTATTTGAATGCAATGTCGTGTCAAAATTTCAAAGCAATTGGTGAAGAACTTTCAGAGACTTAAGATTTCGAACAAACGAGCATTTGCATTTTTTATTTATATGGTTTCTGAATTTCTCCGCCTTGTTTCACGTTGAATGCATTCAATCCAGACTCTACAAAATAGAGAATTGTTTGGTTGTTCAATTCACAACCTATCTCTTCCACGAGAAGGCTTGGAAAGGCAGAAATATTAGCTTAAACCCCAAGGATAATTCTAGGCAGCCTTGAAGTGTTTCCATCTTCCCATAAAACAAACCATTTTCAAATGAGCGGAATAAAGAGTCAGCTATTCAGGATGAAATTGCAAAAGAATAACAAAAAAAAAAATTCCACTCATTCAATAAGTGGTCTGTAGCTTATCTCGGCTTTTTCTTCCAACTTGTGAGCTGAGGAAAGCCAATTTTATAAAAGATAATGAAGAATTCAGAAGAAACATAATAAAAATAAGTACAGTCCCTTTCCTGCTTATTGCCCTCAAGTCTCTTTGAAAGGGATCCATAATATCTCCCATAATGGAAGCCATTTCTTGACCAAGGAAAAGAATATAAAAAGTTAACATGAATTGCCATCAGACCATGTCTTTCTTTCTTTCTTTCTTTCTTTCTTTCTTTCTTTCTTTCTTATTCATTCATTCATTCATTCATTTATTGTTAGAGTTGGAAGGGACCATGTGGGTCATCAAGTCCAACCCCCTGCCTAAGTAGGAACCCTATAGCATCCCAGCCAAATGGCAGTCCAATCTCCTCTTTAAAATGTCCAGAGTATTGGAGTTCACAACGTCCACTGGTAGGTTGTTCCACTGGTTGATCGTTCTGACCGTCAGGAAGTTCTTCCTTATTTCCAGGTTGAATCTCTCCTTGGTCAGCTTCCAGCCGTTGTTCCTCGTCCGGGCCTCCGGTGCCCTGGAGAATAAAGTGATCCCTTCCTCTCTGTGACATCCCCTTGTATACTTGTAGACTGCTATCATGTCCGCTCTGGCCCTCCTTTTCTCTAGGCTATCCATGCCCAGTTCCCTCAGTCTCTCTTCGTAAGTCTTGGTTTCCAATCCCTTAATCATCTTGGTTGCTCTTTTTTGCACCTTCTCCAGAGTTTCAATGTCTCTTTTGAAGTGTGGTGACCAGAACTGAATACAGTACTCCAGGTGTGTTCTGACCAGGGCGTAGTGGAGTGGTATTAAGACTTCCCTGGTCTTGGAGTGTATTCCCCTGTTGATGCAGTTTAGGATTGTGTTGGCTTTTTTGGCTGCTGCTGCACATTGTTGGCTCATGTTTAGTTGATTGTCCACCAAGATAAGTTAACACGCTGAGCAGTTCTAAAAACTTCTGCAGGATGTTTGAAAGATATTGGGGTATTTTTCCCCCCTCTTCCTTAAATGATAAAAGCTCCTGTAAGGGACAAGTAGATACAATCCCATAAAGCGTTCTTGTAAAACCAGATTTAATAAAGCTAAAGTATCTTTGTAAGGCTTCCAATAAAAGAAAGGAAGAGAGGAGGAGGAGAGGAGGAAGTGGAAGAAAGGAGAAAAGTAGGAGGGGAGGAGGGGGAAGAGGAGGAGGAGAGAGGAAGAGGAGGAAAGGGAGAAGAAAAAGGAAGAGGAGAAGGGGAAGGAGAAGAGGGGTAGAAGGAAAAGAAAGAGAGTAAGAGGAGGAAAAGGAGGAGGAGAGGAAGAGAACAAAAAGGAGAAAAAAGGAGGAGAGGGGGGGAGAAGAAGAAGGAGAAGAGAAGGAAAAGAAATAGAGGAAAAGTAGGGAAAGGAGAAGAGGAAGATTAGAAAGAGGAAGAGGAGAGGAAGAGAAGGAAAAGGGGGAAAAGGAGGAGGAGAAAGAGGAGGAGAAGGAAAAGAAAGAGAGGAAAAGGAGGAGGAGAGGAAGAGAAGGAAAAGGAGAAGAATAAGGAAGAGGAGGAGGAGATGGGGAAGGAGAGGAGGGGGAGGAGGAGAAGGAAAAGAAAGAGAGAAAGAATGGGTAAAGGACAAGAGGAAGAGAAGGAAAAAGAGAAAAAGGAAGGAGAAAGAAGAGGAGGAGAAGAAAAAAGAAAGCGAAGGAGAAAAAGGAGGAGGAGGAAGAAGAGAAAAAAGAAAAAGAGGAGAAGGAGAGGATGAAACAGTGGAGAATAAACAGCAAATTCTAAAACACCTTGGAGAATCTCCATTATTCTCCCATTTCACTGGGTTTTGCAAATGAAAGTTTAAACTGCAATTTTTATGTGGTGTTGCATTGACAATTCCCTTAGAACTGCTCCGATTCCTTCTCCCTCCAAGAGGGATTTCCTGCCTAGAGTAGCTCTCTGGATCATTTTTATGGACACTGGGCGTATCGTCTCACCCTCTGGTGCCATAGAGATCCAGGTAAGTTCATACATTTTTTAAAAGCGGCTTGGAAGAGAAGCTGGCCCAACGCCCACCATAATCTTCCTGGTGTAGTAAATCAAACCCTGGTTGGTAATATTAACCAGAATTCAAAATGGCTTTAAATCCCCTGAGATGAGGCTGGTATAATAGCAGCAAGACATATAAATATCAGAACAGGCCATAGAGAGCAAGTAGTTCTCTTCCTTAACTCTGGTTGGGAGAAAAGTTCAGAAGAAAAGAACATTTTTGGAGAATACTTGCTTTGGTAGGATCAGGGGGTTGGACTAGAAGACCTCCACAGTCCCTTCCATCTATTCTGTTCTGTCTGTTCTGTTCCGTTCCGTTCCGTTTCGCTCCATTCATTTTCTATACTGTTCTGTTCTGTTGCTTGCATCCTAAGATTTTTATTAATATTGATTGTTTCTTCATTGCTTATTTGACCCCTATGACAATCATTAAGTGTTGTATCACGTGATTCTTGACAAATGTATCTTTTTCTTTTATGTACACTGAGAGCATATGCACCAAGACAAATTCCTTGTGTGTCCAATCACACTTGGCCAATAAAGAATTCTATTCTATTCTATTCTATTCTATTCTATTCCATTCCATTCCATTCCACTCCACTCCACTCCACTCCACTCCACTCCACTCCACTCCACTCCACTCCACTCTACTCTACTTTATTCCATTCCATTCCATCCCATTCTATTCTGTTCCATTATCTAATACATGCACAGGTACAGTATATTTGGTACCTTGCTCAACAGTAGTAACCATGAGAGGGATCTTGGAGTCTTAGTTGATAACCATTTAAATAGGAGCCAGCAGTGTTCAGCAGCTCCCAAAAAAGCCAACAGGCTTCATTAACAGATGGATAGAATCAAGAAGTGTTAATGCCACTTTTTAAGGTCTTGGAAAGGCCACACTCAGAATACTGCATTCAGTTTTGGTCGCCACCATGCTAAAAGGATGTTGAGACTCTAGAAAAAGTGTAGAGAAGAGCAGCAAAGATGATTAGGGAACTGGAGGCTAAAACATATGAAGAATGGATGCAGGAACTGGGCATGTATAGTTTAATGAAAAGAAGGATCAGAGGAAACATGATAGCAGTGTAACAATATCTCCAGGTTGCCCCAAACCTATTCTCCAAAACAAGAAGCAATGGGTGGAAACTAAACAAGGAAAGAAGTAACTTAGAATTAAGGAGACATTTCCTGACAGTTAGAACAATTGATCAGTGGAACAGCTTGCCTCCAGAAGTTGTGATTGCTCCAGTGCTGGGAGTTTTTAAGAAGATGTTGGATAACTATTTGTCTGAAGTAGTGTAGGGTCACCTGTCCAAGCAGGAGGTTGGACTAGAAAACCTCTAAGGTCCCTTCCAACTCTGTTGTTGTTGTTGTTGTTGTTGTTGTTGTTGTTGTTGTTGTTACTATTATTATTACATGCCTGATGAAATAAATAAAGAAATAAAATAAACATAAAAGTATTCCAGTATTTGAGAGGCTGCCCCAAAGAAGAGGAAGGGGTCAACATATTAACCAAGGCACCCCAAGGCAAGAGAAAAAACAATGAATGGAAACTAATCAAGGAGAGAATCAAGATAGAATTAAAGAGAAAGTACCTGACAATGAGAACAATTAAGCAGTGGAACAGCTTGCCTCCAGAAGTTGTTAATGCTCCATCACTGGAGCAATTTAACAAGCAGGAAGAGGGAGATTGTGATCCCCTTATATAGAGCGCTGGTGAGACCACATTTGGAATACTGTGTTCTGTTCTGGAGACCTCACCTAAAAAAAGATATTGACAAAATTGAATGGGTCCAAAGACGGGCTACAAGAATGGTGGAAGGTCTTAAGCATAAAACGTATCAGGAAAGACTTCATGAACTCAATCTGTATAGTCTGGAGGACAGAAGGAAAAGGGGGGACATGATCGAAACATTTAAATATGTTAAAGGGTTAAATAAGGTTCAGGAGGGAAGTGTTTTTAATAGGAAAGTGAACACAAGAACAAGGGGGCACAATCTGAAGTTAGTTGGGGGAAAGATCAAAAGCAACGTGAGAAAATATTATTTCACTGAAAGAGTAGTAGATCCTTGGAACAAACTTCCAGCAGACGTGGTTGGTAAATCCACAGTAACTGAATTTAAACATGCCTGGGATAAACATATATCCAGTGTAAGATAAAATACAGGAAATGGTATAAGGGCAGACTAGATGGATCATGAGGTCTTTTTCTGCCGTCAGTCTTCTATGTTTCTATGTTTCTAAGAAATTGGACAACCATCTATCTGAATCTTCACCAGGAGGTTGAGCAGGAAGTTGGACTAGAAGACTAGAAGACCTCCAAGGTCCCTTCCAACTCCGTTATTATGTTATTGCCATCATTTTTTTGAAGAGTCCAAAGTCGAATTGATAAGAAAATGAGTCACTCTCAACCCTGGAGAAAATGGCTCTGTTCCTCCATCCATAGTTTCTTCAACCCTTGATTGAACAAAGGCCCAGCAGTACCCCCTGGTGGTGAAATGCGACAACTACAGCAACATAAAAGCCCTATTACCATTAGAGATTTTTTTTGGCAGCCTGCAACCGATTTAAGCCCTGGTTCCTTCCAAATGATGGATCGTAAGTGTGCCCAGATCCTTAAGTGCATTGCAAAAATGACAGCAGAAGTGTGAATGAGGATCTTTGTTTGCTTAGCTGGGAGTCAGCTTTGCCAAAATCGAGAGAAGTGACTTGGCTTCTTTCTCACCCAACATAATTCCTATCACCCATCTCCTCCAGCTTATGACTGCATGACTGTAACTGAGAATTGTTAACATCTCCCACCTCCGACCTAGACATGACTTGATTGGGATGTTTAATGGTATGATTGCAGTGACAATATTTAAGAGTTTTTATAGTATTGGTAATTCTTGTATTTTAATCATTTTCTACTGTTTTTATTCTTGTTGTAAACCTCCCTGAGTCCCTCGGGATTGGGTGGCATTCAAATCAAGTCAAGTCAAGTCAAGTCAAGTCAAGTCAAATCAAATCAAATCAAATCAAATCAAATCAAATCAAATCAAATCAAATCAAATCAAATCAAATCAAATCAAATGAAAGAATGAACTTGTTGCTTGCATCCCTAAGATTTATATTAATATTGATTGTTTCCCCATTGCTTATCTGACCCCTATGACAATCATTGTGCTATACCTCATGATTCTTGACAAATGTATTTTCGCTTTTATGTATACTGAGAGCATCTGCACCAAAGACAAATTCCTTGTGTGTCCAGTCACATTTGGCCAATAAAGAATTCTCTTCTCTTCTCCTTCTCTTCTCTTCTCTTCTCTCTCTTCTCTTCTCTTCTCTCTCTTCCCTTCCCTTCCCTTCCATTCCATTCCATTCTATTCTATTCTTAGACCAGTGATGGTGAATCTTTTTTTCCTTGGGTGCCGAAAGAGCGTGCATACATGTTATCGCACATGCGTGAGTGCCCACACCCATAATTCAATCCCTGGGGAGGGCGAAAACAGCTTCCCCTGCTGGAGATGGCCTGTTTCCCAACTTCTGATGGGCCCAGGAGGCTGGTGTTTCACCCTCCCCAGACTCCAAAGGTTTCCCTGGAACTGGGGGAGGGTAAAAACGCCCTCTCCTACCCCCCCAGAGCCTCTGTGAAAGCCAAAAATCAGCTGGCCAGCCCACACATGCACATTGGAGCTGAGCGAGGATAACGTCTCATATGCCAGCAGATATGGCTCCACATGCCCCCGGTGGCAACCATGCCATAGGTTCGCCATCACTGCTCTAGACTAATAAGAGAAAGACTAGGGGTTACTAGACATTGTACCATTATATCATTAATTGATTGATATCCTCCCTCCCTCCCTTCCTTCCCTCCCTTTCTTCGTCATTGCTTTCCCCTCTCCCAGAATTTTCCTTCTTTCCTTGCCCCCTTCCCTCCCTTCCTGTTTCCCTCCCTCTTTCCTCTCCTTACTTCCTTTCTCCCTCCCTCCATCCCTTCCTCCCTGCTTCCCTCCCTCTCTTTGCTTCCCTCCCTCTCCTTGCTTCCTTGCTTCCTTGCTTCCTTGCTTCCTTGCTTCCTTGCTTCCTTGCTTCCTTGCTTCCTTGCTTCCTTGCTTCCTTGCTTCCTTGCTTCCTTGCTTCCTTGCTTCCTTGCTTCCTTGCTTCCTTGCTTCCTTGCTTCCTTGCTTCCTTGCTTCCTTGCTTCCTTGCTTCCTTGCTTCCTTGCTTCCTTGCTTCCTTGCTTCCTTGCTTCCTTGCTTCCTTGCTTCCTTGCTTCCTTGCTTCCTTGCTTCCTTGCTTCCTGGCTTCCTGGCTTCCTGGCTTCCTGGCTTCCTCGCTTCCTCGCTTCCTCGCTTCCTCGCTTCCTCCCTCCCTTCTTTCCTTCCTTCCTTCCTTCCATTTGTAATGTCTTGCTGGGCCCAGGACAGGGGTGGGTTCTGACTTTCTCCACTACCAGTTCGCATCCTTGATGCACCGTGTAACTGCACACAAGCACAGTGCTTAAAAACCCATGTGGGTGCATGAATGCGCAGAGCTAAAAAACAAGATGGTGGTCCTATGGTGCCACCAAGTGAGCCAATTTAGGGGCATGCCAGGCCTGGGTTGCTGCCAGTCCTAGTGACCCAGCCATCTTAAAGGCTGTACATTCATATTAAATTTGATGCTGCTTTCCATTTGATCTAATTTGGAAAACACATGACTAAACAATTGCCCTACGATGCAGAGTTGAATGATGTCACCAGAGAAGAAATGCCTTCTTGCATAGGAAACAAAAAGAGTTTCTTGTTCAAGTAACAACTGAACCTTTATGAGTCATTTCCAGACTGTGCAAGGGTCAACTCTTATAGCATCTTAATGCTTCGGATGTAAAATTGACTCAATCCCCTACTCAGTCCCATCAGGTTTCCTACAGAATTCTCAATGTACCTTTGCAAATTGTTTGAATCATTTCTTTTATGGGAAATTTTCTGCTTTTTTTGGGGGGGGGGGAGTTTTTGGCCTGGAAACCCTTTCTTCTTCCCTCCCTCCCTCTTTCTCTTGCCCCCTTCTTTTTTCTCTCTTTCTCTTTCTCCCCTTCCCTCTTTCTCTCCTCCCTCTTTCTCTCCTCCTCCTTCCCTCTCTCTCTTTCCCTCCCTTTCTTTCTTTTTCTTCCACTCCTCCTTCCTCTTTTCCTCCCTCCGTCTCTTTCTCCCTCCCTCCCTCTCTTTCTTCATCTTCTTCTCACTCACTCCCTCTCTTTCCCTCCCTCCATCTCTTTCTCCCTCCCTCTCTTTCTTTCTCTTCCTTTCATGTTCACTCTTTCTCTTTCCCTCCCTCCATCTCTCTTCCTCTCTCTCTCCCTTTCTTTCTTTCTTTCTCTTCCTCTCTCCCTCCCTCCCTCTCCCTCCTTCTCTCTTTCTCCCTCCCTCCTTCTCTTTCTTTCTCTTCCTTTCTCCCCTCTCTCTCTTTCCCTCCCTCCATCTCCCTCCCTCCCTCTCTTTATTTCTCTTCCTCTTCCTCCCTCCCTTTCTCTCTTTCTCTCCCTCCTCCCCTATATGTTTCTCTTCCTTCCTCTCTCTCTCCCTCCTTCCCCCTTCTCTATTCCTCTCCCCCTCTCTCTTTGTCCCTCTCTCCCTTTCCTGCCCTCCCTCACCCTCTTTCTCTCCCTCCTTCCCTTTCTCTTTCTCTTCCTTTCTTTCTCTTGCTTTCTCTCCCTCCCTTTCTCCTCCACTCTCTTTTTCACCCATTTACCTCTCTCTCCCTTTCTCTCTCTCCGTCCCTCCCTTTCTCTCTCTCTTTCACTCTCCCCTTTCTCTCCCTGCCCCTCTCTCCCTCCGTCTCTCTATCTCCACCCCACTCTCTCCCCCTTCCATTTTTCTTGCTCTCTCTCTCCCCCTCTCTTTCTCTTTCACCACCCAAAATAAGTACAGCCTACAGGAACAAAGTGGGAATTGGTATTCATGAAATTGTGCCGTGTTTTCTAATGTCTATTGACTGCAAGAAATGTATGGGGCCCAAGACTGGTTGTCAAGACAAATTATACTGATAATTATTATTCTGCCTATAGTTTTATAGGCCGCTGCACTCTCCATATTAATGAAGGCTGTATGTGGTGAAATCCAAAAGGCTCACTAGAATGGGCAATAGAACTCTTATTTATATAAAATAAAATGCATTAACATGTGTTTGAAACACATTGCACAGTGTTTAACCAAAATGTTTATGGGAGCATTTGTATCTGTCAAATCTTGCTAATTTGAATAGAGGGCTTATTCATGGCACTGGAACACTTCCCATATATAATATTTTAAAGGCGTGGGGACAGAAACAACAACAAGGAGATAACAATGGGAGACTCAGTTTTGGTCTACTGGTTAAGGCACCAAGTTAGAAAGCAGGAGACTCTGAGTTCAAGTCCTGCTCCAGCATGAAACCAAACACGACCTAAGCATAGCTCATAAAATCATCCGCTACAACATCCTTCCTGTCAGTGACTACTTCAGCTTCAACCACAACAACATACGAGCACACAGCAGATACAAACTTAAAGTAAACCGGTCCAAGCACGGCTGCAGGAAATACAACTTTAGTAACTGAGTAGTTAATGCATGGAACTCACTACCAGATTCTGTAGTATCATCACCTAACCCCCAAAACTTTACCCTTAGACTATCCACTGTTGACCTCTCCCGATTCCTAAGAGGTCAGTAAGGGGCGTGTATAAGTGCACCAGCGTGCCTTCCGTCCCCTGTCCTAATGTTTCTCTCTTACTAGTATCATGTATATAAACATTTGTTTGTTTGTTTGTTTGTTTGTCTGTCTGTCTGTCTGTCTGTCTGTCTGTCTGTCTATCTATCATCTATCTATCTATCTATCTATCTATCTATCTATCTATCTATCTATCTATCTATCTATCTATCTATCTATTTATTTATTTATTGTTAGAGTTGAAAGGGACCATGCAGGTCATCAAGTCCAACCCCCTGCCTGAGCGGGAATCCTAAAGCACCCCAGCCAAGTGGCAGTCCAATCTCCTCTTGAAAGTGCCCAGAGTTGGGGAGTTCACAACCTCCGCAGGCAGGTTGTTCCACTGGTTGATCGCTCTGACCGTCAGGAAGTTCTTCCTTACTTCTAGGTTGAATCTCTCCTTGGTCAGCTTCCAGCCGTTGTTCCTCGTCCAACCCTCTGGTGCTCTGGAGAATAGAGTGGCCCCCTACTCTCTATGGCAACCCCTCGTATACCTGTATACAGCTATCATGTCCCCTCTATCTTTGTTATATCTTTGTATACCACCAATAACGTACTTGACAAAACAAACAATTAAATAAAAAATAACCTATTCTCCAAAGCACCAAAAGGAGGGACAAGAAGCAATGGAGAGAAGCAACTTGGAACTAGGGTGAAATTTTTGGACAACGAGAAGAATTAATCAGTGGAAGGACCTGCCTCTAGAAGTTGTGGGTGCTGCAATACTAGAGGTTTTAAAGAAGAGATTGGACAGCCACTTATCTAATGTAGTATAGGGTTACTCACCTGAGCAGGGGATTGGACTAGAACAGTGTTTTTCAACCAGTGTGCCGTGGCACACTAGTGTGCCGCGAGACATGGTCAGGTGTGCCGCGAAGAAGGAAGCTCAGGTTCCGGTCTCGCAACTTTTTGCTGAGAGAGTGAGAGTGAGAGAGAGAGAGAGAAAGAGAGGGAAAGAAAGAGAGAAAGAGAGAGAGAGAGAGAAATCAAGAGAGAGAGAGAAAGCAAGAGTGAGAGAGAAAGAAAGCAAGAGAGAGAGAAAGAGAAAAGGAGAGGAAGGGGGAGAGAGAGAGAGAAATGAACAAAAAGGGGAGGAAAAAAGAGAAGTGAGAAAATGATTAAGACAGAGAATGAGAGGAAAGAGAGAGAAACAAGAGAGAGAGAGAAGTGACTCTTGATTTAAAGCATATGATAAAAAGCACCCAAAGAATAAAAGAAAAAACCCAGCCCTCACCTGTTTTTGGAATTGGTTCAAGAGTGTGTGTATATACACACACACACACACAACGGTGGGGAGGAGACAGGGATGGAAAAAGTGAGGAGAGTGTCTTAGGGTGTCATTTTGTGTCATTTTGGTTGGTGGTGTGCCCCAGGATTTTGTAAATGTAAAAAATGTGCCACGGCTCAAAAAAGGTTGAAAATCACTGGACTAGAAGACCTCCAAGGTCCCTTCCAAATCTGTTCTTCTTCCTGCCTTTTGTGGTTAGTGAGTTTGGCTATATTTCTGGAATTAGGTAACCGATAAGAGAACAAGTGTTACAACAGGTTTTGTCTACCCAATGGCTGTGAGACTCATGATTGTAAGCCAGTGAAGGGCTGCAAACTTTTTTACTACCACACTGTGGGCGTGGATTATTTTTTGGGCGGGGCTTGCCAGCCATGTGATCAGGTGGGAGTGGCTTGATGATCATGTGACCGGGGGTGGCTTAAAGGCAGTGAAGGGCTACCAAAATTTTTACTACCACACTGTGGGCATGGCTTATGCAGGACGCCCTGCGTTTTCTTTCAACATCTACGGTTGACCTCTCCAGATTCCTAAGAGGTCAGTAAGGGGCGAGTACAAGTGCACTAGAGTGCCTTCCGTCCCCTGTCCTATTGCTCTCCTATATCTCCTATACCTTTCTTCTTTCCTATATTTATTCTATTCTTTCACTGATATATTTTATTCCCATTTCTTCTCTTCTATTCTTTCTTAGATATACTTTACTATGAGTATATCCTCTATAACCTTCATTATATATTTACTATATGTATACCCAATATAACTCTCATAGTGCAATGGACAAAATCAATCAATCAATCAATCAATCTTTCAGTGCAAATTGGGTGCTCTGGGGTGGAGCTCCATTTTTGCTACCCCACTGCGTTCCTCTCCATCCAGGCAGCAGCCCATCCCTGCTTAAGGGTCATGTGACTGGCTTAAAGGTGACCAACTTGACGTCACTCATGTCAAGGGTTTGAGTTAGGGTACCTGGCCTCGCCTCCAAGAGATACAATTTCCCTATTTACTATTACTGAACATCCAAAATATACTCTTTTATTCTATGTATATATGCCATATGTGTACATACATATTATACACAGTCACACAAAAATATACATTATTTACTGTTCTGTCTGGGTCACTCCAGAAGCCAATACCAACCCAAAAAGAGAAGCCAGACTATGGAAGCTCACAGCTGGCAACTGACTGCGGGTTACTCACGAATCCAATGTTTAGAGAAAAAACCTCGGACAAGAAACTTAAAAACAACTTTTTCTCTTTGGTGAGGCCACCTGGATTTTCTCTCTGGTGAAGCAACCTAGATTAAATCCAGGATGACCCTTTTATTGAAAGCAAACAAAGAAAGGCAGGCTTCTGTGATGCTACATTTCACATGGGTCTGTTACACCAATTCAAACTTATAACGTATTAAGCGTACAAAATATAACCAATAAAAATCACACAACTTGTGCTACATTTCAAGGTGCTGATTCATGAGAAAAATAAAGCAAGAGCGAGAGAAGGGCCCCATCAGCCCACCTCATGATATATAATGTTGCACTTTTCTTAGGCTAGCAGCAAGGAAAGCAAGATAAGAGTGCAGGGAAGGAGAATGTTGCTAGAGAAACTGGGTCATCATACGTGTCATGCTCAAGGTCTATGCTTTTCGCACGCACATTCCAAGACACTAGTTCCCGCGTTCCCACATCTCCCCTGTTTTTATTTTTTTAAAGGTAGACTCTTTCTTTGATATAGCTTCCAGCTGATGCAAGTGGGCCTCTAAGTCCAGAAGGGGTTTAATTTCCCTAGTGAGAATGACCTTCCTATTAGAGGGCAGAAGACTTTTAAAGATTTGTAGTAATGATGGAATGCATTGAATACAGCAGCAAAGTGTTACAAGAACTATTACCACAACAATCACAGCAACTTCAAATATCAACCAACAAATGCTCTACCCTCCACATCGGCAAAAAGAATCCAAACCTCATATATGAACTGAATAAACAAATTCTGACAGCCAACCAACACTCAGTAAAAGACCTTGGAATACTAATATCAAATGACCTAAGTGCTAAAGCCCACTGCAACAATATTGCCAAAAAGGCTTCTAGAGTTGTTAACCTGATCCTACGTAGCTTCTGCTCCGGCAATCTCACACTACTCACAAGAGCCTACAAAACTTTTGCCAGACCCATCCTCGAATACAGCTCATCTGTCTGGAACCCATACCACATCTCGGACATCAACACCCTTGAAAACATCCAAAGATATTTCACCAGAAGAGCCCTTCACTCCTCCACTCGAAACAGAATACCCTACGAAAATAGACTAACAATCCTAGGTCTAGAAAGCTTAGAACACAATTTAAGTATTGCCCACAAGATCATATGCTGTAATGTCCTACCCGTCAATGACTACTTCAGCTTCAACCGCAACAACACAAGAGCACGCAACAGATTCAAACTTAATATTAACCGCTCCAAACATGACTGTAAAAAATATGACTTTAACTATTGAGTCGTCAAAGCGTGGAACTCATTACCGGACTCAATAGTGTCAACCCCTAACCCCCAACATTTCTCCCTTAGACTATCCACGATTGACCTCTCCAGGTTCCTAAGAGGCCAGTAAGGGGCGTGCATAAGTGCACTAGTGTGCCTTTCATCCCCTGTCCAATTGTCTTTCCTTTATCTCATATATCATATATATTTTCTTCCTTTCATATATCTTCTCTATTTTTACATTTATCTCTCTGTATATTACTTCATGTCTATTCTCTTTCCATGTATTTGTGTATTGGATAAATGAATTAAAAAAACTCCTAAAAGATAAACAACTGATATCAAGTGGTATTTTGGAGCTGATTGGCCCAGCAAGCATTACCAATGGTAAAGGATTATGGGAGGTTTAAATGTTCATTGTATTCATTATACGGAGAGGGGCGGCATACGAATCAAATAAATAAATAAATAAAAATAAATATTCTTCTAAAAAGAGATGACATGCATTGTGGTTTGGGCACGATATCTGTGAGCAAAGCTAAGACCCCTTGTCTTGTGTGGTCTATCACAAAAACTGCAAACCCTTTCATTTCAGAATATGTGAGCAAGGATATAGAGTATAGCATTTTCCCCTGATAATCTAAGATCTTTGACTGGCTGATGTTAAGTGGGAAATGATTTGGTTCTTATACGTGATCTCAAAGTCCCAATAAAGGAAAATTTGGCAACAGAACAAAAAGTTTCACATACGAATATAAAAATATAAAGCAAGTATACAATTAAGTATTACAAATACATACAGGAGAAAGTCTAAATTTTGCTTGGTAACTAAGTTGCCCTGCCTTCAATGGCAGATGTGCTACAGACATGAAAAAGCAGATGTTCACCTCTAAAATGATCTACGTTCTGGCACCATATTTTCTTTTAAAAAAAAAACACATGTGCCCAGGCAGCCCATACAGACCACTTGGGAGAATAATAAAGACATAACTTGCTATCTTTCAAAGCCATTCCCATTCTTTGAAGTCCACATACACAGGTGTGTTTGACAAGATTGTAATATCCATTGAATGTGTGAGTCTGTAATTAGCTTGATTTAAAGGAGAAAACGGGCAATACATCACTTTGAGGAAAGCGATCACATTGTTTTAGTTATTCACTTATTAAATTTATATGGTGGTCCATCCTACAAAAAAGCAATTCATGGCAGCTTAAAAACAATAGAAGGAAACATATCAAAAAATCTAAAATATTAAGTGTGGTCAGGCAGTAGGGAATGCAAGTAGAATGCTTGGCTGCATAGCTAGAAGTATAACAAGCAGGAAGAGGGAGATTGTGATCCCGCTGTATAAAACGCTGGTGAGAGACCACATTTGGAATACTGTGTTCAGTTCTGGAAACCTCAGCTACAAAAAGATATTGGGTCCAAAGATGGGCTACAAGAATGGTGGAAGGTCTTAAGCATAAAACGTATCAGGAAAGACTTCATGAACTCAATCTGTATAGTCTGGAGGACAGAAGGAAAAGGGGGGACATGATGAAAACATTTAAATATGTGAAAGGGTTAAGAAAGGTTCAGGAGGGAAATGTTTTTAATAGGGAAGTGAACACAAGAACAAGGGGACACAATCTGAAGTTAGTTGGGGGAAAGATCAAAAGCAACATGAGAAAATATTATTTTACTGAAAGAGTAGTAGATGCTTGGAACAAACTTCCAGCAGATGTGGTTTGTAAATCCACAGTAACTGAATTTAAACATCCTTGGGATAAACATATATCAATCCTAAAATAAAAATACAGGAAATAGTATAAGGGAAGATTAGATGGACCATGAGGTCTTTTTCTGCCGTCAGTCTTCTATGTTTCTAGGTTTCTATGTTTCTTTAAGAGGCTCCTCTGTCCCCCCACTCATTACCTGTAGTAATGGCACCTATTTGAACTTGTTATCAGTATAAAAGTCACCTATCCACAACATCAAATAGTCACACTCCAAACCCCACTATGGTGAAGACCAAAGAGCTGTCGAAGGACACCAGACACAAAATTGTAGCCCTGCACCAGATTGGGAAGACTGAATCTGCAATAGGCAAGCAGCTTGTTGTGAAGAAATCAAATCTGGGCACAATAATTAGAAAATAAAAGACATATAAGACCACTGATAATCTCCCTCAATCTGGAGCTCCATGCAAAATCTCATCCCGGGGGGTCAAAATGATCACAAAAACGGTGAGGAAAAATCTCAGAACCACACTGGGGAACCTAGTGAATGGCCTGCAGAGAGCTGGGACCAACGTAATAAAGGCTACCATCAGTAACACACTACACTGCCAGGGATTCAAGATTCTGCAGTGCCAGACGTGTCCACCTGCTTAAGCCAGTACATGTCCAGGCCTGTTTGAAGTTTGCTAGAGAGCATTTGGATGATAAAGAAGAGTATTGGTACAATGCCATATGGTCAGATGAAACCAAAGTAGAACTGTTTGGTAGAAACACAACTTGTCGTGTTTGGAGGAGAAAGAATGCTGAGTTACATCCAAAGAACACCCTACCTACTGTGAAGCATGGGGCTGGCAACATCATGCTTTGGGGCTGTTTCTCTGCAAAGGGGCCAGGACGACTGATCCCTGTACATGAAAGAATGAATGGGGCCATATATCGTGAGATTTTGAGTGCAAACCTTCTTCCATCTGCAAGGACACTGAAGCTGAAACGTGGCTGGGTCTTTCAGCATGACAATGATCCCAAGCACACCACCAGAGCAACAAAGGAGTGGCTTTGTAAGAAGCATGTCGAGGTCCTTGAGTGGCCAAGCCAATCTCCAGATCTCAACCCTATAGAAAACCTTTGGAAGGAGTTGAAGGTCCGTGTTGCCCCGTGATAGGCCCAAAACATCACTGCTCTAGAGGAGATTTGCATGGAGGAATGGGCCAACATACCAGCAACAGTGTGTGGCAACCTTGTGAATACATTTGACCTCTGTCATTGCCAACAAAGGATATATAAGAAAGTGTTGAGATGAACTTTTGTTATTGACCAAATACTTATTTTCCACCACAATTTGCAAATAAATTGATTACAGATCAGACAATGTGGTTTTCTGGATGTGCTTTCTCATGTTGTCTCTCATGGTTCAGGTCTACTTATGATGTCAATTACAGGCCTCTCTCATCTTTAAACCCTGCTGATGAGGACCACACCCAAACCCAGCTGTTTCTAATTCAATGGTGAAAATATCTCTTTAACTGCTCCTTTCGTTGCTCTGAACGTCTCTGTCTCAGGTCAATGACAGCTTGTGCATCATCACCTAATGACTCCAAGCTACTGGCTGGGGAGAGCCCCCCCCCCCCCCCGGGGCTCTCATGCTGTTCTCCTTCATCCCATTCCTGACTCTCCTCTCCCCCGTCCAACTGTTCAGCCCCCTCCTCTGCGCTGTCATCCTCCTCCGGGCATGGAGCCAGCAGAGACACAGCTGGTCCCTGAGCAGCCTCAGGCTGAATCACAACATTTACTATATGAACTGTATGTAGACACATGCAAGCACAGCTCTTCTAAAATTATACACATTCAACCTCATTTACTGTGATAGGAAAAACATATCCAGAGCCCAGAAGGGAAACAAATTCAAAAAATTCAATTTTTTTCTACTGGTTCTGCGTACCTGACCATCCCCTTAGGAGCCCATCACTCACAATGTAACCTTAGGCCAAAAGAAAGCACCCGGAATAATAGCATATTTAGATCAGAGAAACAAATTGGCTATGATTCGTGCGCCTTCTGTCGCACGAATCCCAGCGACCGGTTAGGTCCCACAGAGTTGGCCTTCTCTGGGTCCCGTTGACTAAGCAATGTCGTTTGGCGGGACCCAAGAGAAGAGCCTTCTCTGTGGTGGCCCCGACCCTCTGGAACCAGCTCCCCCCAGATATCAGAGTTGCCCCCACCCTCCTTGCCTTTCGCAAGCTCCTTAAAACCCACCTCTGTCATCAGGCATGGGGGAATTGAAATTTCACTTCCCCCTAGGCTTATAGAATTTATACATGGTATGCTTGTATGTATGAGTGGTTCTTCAAATTGGGGTTTTTTAGATGGTCTCCACGATTGACCTCTCCAGGTTCCTAAGAGGCCAGTAAGGGGCGTATATAAGTGCACTGATGTGCCTATCATCCCCTGTCCAATTGTCTTCCCTTATCTTATATATCATATATATTCTCTCCTTATCTATCTATCTATCTATCTATCTATCTATCTATCTATCTATCTATCTATCTATCTATCTATGTATCTATCTATAATATATATATATATATATATATATATATATATATATATATATATATATATATATATATATATATATATATAATATATTCTCTCCTTATCTCTTATATCATATATATTCTCTCCCTCCCATCTACTTCTCTTCTTTTTTACTTTCTATCTTTATATATATTACTTAATGTCTATTCTCTTCCATATGTATTGTATATTGGACAAAGAATAAATAAATAAATAAATAAATAAATAAATAAATAAATAAATAAATAAATAAATAAATAAATTGTCTTTTTATATTGTTGTTAGCCGTCCCGAGTCTTCGGAGAGGGGCGGCATACAAATCTAATAAATACTAATACTAAATACTGATACTATGGTATCAAATTTCTTCTCCTTTTTCTTGTAGCTTAGCATATTGCCTTAAAAACCAACGATCGTATCTTATTTTTTTTACACCCACCAGACTATTGACATTGCTTTATCAAGGTTAAATCAAAGGTACCAATATTCTACTAGACTTTTTAAATTAAATAATTGAGGGTTTAAGTTAAAATGGGGCTGGAAACCTCGTAAAATGGAAATAGTCTCATTAAGGTTGGCTCCAGTGGCAACACACACAATGCCTGGAAGAGCTTCCTTTTAAACTGACAAAGGTTTTCTTTGCTAAAAAAGAAAAAAGAGAGAAAAAAAAGATGGCACAGATAAAATAACGGCAATTAGATGTAAATTGTATTAATGCTAGAAAGCTTTATGGCTCCTTTGCTTTAATTTTCATTATATGGTACAAGGCAAAACCATCACTTACAAGCCAGGCCGGCTCTGGTTTTGTGTAAAATTGGGAAATGATAAAACGTTATGGAAGCTGTTTTAATTTTAAGAGGGTCTTTAATTTCAAGAAACCACAAATGGCAAGTTATGGTCCATGAAAAGGATTCTGAGTGGGTCATGTAAATGGACGCATAAAATAGGAGGCGTTGTGTCCTAACATTGTTTGAAACGCACTTTGACACATTTCAAATGTGTTTCTCCTGGTTCTTTCTCATTTGTCTGGTTTGCCTGAACTTATGTATGTATGTACTGTTGTTTATTTATTTATTTGTCTGTCTGTCTGTCTGTCTGTCTATCTATCTATCTATCTATCTATCTATCTATCTATCTATCTATCTATCTATCTATCTATCTATCTATCTATCTATTTATTAGATTTGTATGCCGCCCCTCTCCGTAGACTCGGGGTGGCTAACAACAGTAAAAAAACCAATATAAACAAATCTAATATTAAAAGTAGTTTAAAAACCCCAATTTAAGAAACCAATCATACATACAAACATACCATGCATAAATTTTGTAAGCCTAGGGGGAAGGGAATATCTCAATTCCCCCATGCCTGACGACAGAGGTGGGTTTTAAGGAGCTTACGAAAGGCAAGGAGGGTGGGGGCAATTCTAATATCTGGGGGGAGTTGGTTCCAGAGGGTCGGGGCCACAACAGAGAAGGCTCTGTCCCTGGGTCCCGCCAGACGACATTGTTTAGTCGACGGGACCCGGAGAAGGCCAAATCTGTGGGACCTAACTGGTCGCTGGGATTCGTGCGGCAGAAGATGGTCCCAGAGATATGATACTGGTAGTAACCCGCTGGCAGTAACTGGTAGTAACCCACCCGAACTGGTAGTAACCCACTGGTGATGTCACAATGATGTCACCGAACTGGATTGGTGGATCCTGGTTCATGGGGTGCCGACATCTTTTTTTCATTTTTTTTTTAAATTCATTTTTTTTTTCTTCTGAGAAAGTGCAGAAACCAAGTGTCTGGTACAGTTGCCATCTTGTTTTTGGTGTTTTCTTTTTTTAAATTGAATTTAAGTTTTTTGAATTTTTTTAAAAATTCTTCTGAGCATGTGCAAAAGCTGAGTTTCCTGCACTGTGCATATGGTCGCCATCTTGTTTTGGGCTTTTTAATTTTTAATCAGATTTTTTGTGTGCATGCGCCTATGAGACATGCCCACGCGATGTGGGAGGAAGCGAACTGGCAGCGAGGTAGGTTAGAACCCTGGCGTGGAAGTAGGATCTGTGTGGTCTCCCTAAGAAAATACACTCCACTGCCAGCAACTTAAGATTGATAAGGGTCTCAATCGACACATTGAGATAACACCTGCTGGATTTACCCATTATTATTATTATTATTATTATTATTATTATTATTATTATTATTATTATTATTTAGATTTGTAGGCCGCCCCTCTCCGAAGACTTTGCAAATCCCTAAACATTAATGAGAGTTATATTTTTCATAAGGATAAAAGAACAAATATGGAATTGGCGGTTAAGGAACCATAATATTAAGCCAAGAGGCTGACAGTTTTAGGCCTGCTTTAGGTACACAAGCCAGCTCGATGAGTTTGGACCAATCACCAGGAGATGGTGAATTCCAGGCCCACTTTAGGGACAAGACTAGAGTAGAGGAATAGGAGAGGATAGGAGAGGATAGAATAGAATAGAATCAGTGCAGAATAGAATCAGTGCAGAATAGAATAGAATACGGAATTGGAAAAAGTATAGTATAATAGGGTAGTATAGACTAAACTAGACTAGACTAGACTAGACTAGATTAGACTAGACTAGACTAGATTAGATTAGACTAGACTAGACTAGACTAGACTAGAACAGAACAGGACAGGACAGTGTTCAGAACAGTGCAAAATAGAATACGGAATAGGGAAAAGTATAGTATAGCATAGTAGGGTAGGGTAAGGTAGGGAAGGGTAGACTAGACTAGACTAGACTAGACTAGACTAGAATAGAATAGAATAGAATAGAATAGAATAACAGTACAGAATAGGATACGGAAGAGGGAAAAGTATACTATAGTATGGTAGGGTAGGGAAGGGTAGACTACACTGGACTGGACTGGACTGGACTGGACTGTAATGTAATGTAATGGAATGGAATAGAATAGAATAGAATAGAATAGAATAGAATAGAATAGAATAGAATAGAATAGAATAGAATAGAATGAGTGGAGAAGAGTGGAATGGAATGGAATGGAATGGACCAGAACAGAGCAAAACAGAACTGAACAGAACTGAACTTAATAATAGATTAGAATATTGAATGAATGGAGTGGAATGAAATAGAATGGACAGGACAGGACATGGAATGAGTGGAGTGGAACGGAACAGAACGAATGGAACAGAATAGAGAAAATAAAATAAAAGGAAATAATTTGCATAATATACATTCTAAAACTTTCCAAGCCTGAAGTGAGATATTTTCACCAGCCTAATATATATTTTTGCAGACTTTCACGACCGCATTTAAATAACACAGAGCGATTAAAGAATTGTAAGCAATTTTCTTAAAAAGAAATTGTGTGTGTGTGTGTGTGTGTGTGTGTGTGTGTGTTACCATATTCCTAATAGATGTTGAATTCTTGATTGTAAGGAAAAAAAAAAAAAAGGCTGGGACCACGGTTTTCGTACCGTTATCCAACCCAACTCACAGTCTATGATGGTGTCCAAAGGCCAATGCAACATATTTATTCATTTAAAATCATGCAGAGATAATCAAATAAAAAGCTGCTTATGCCAGTGTGACATATTAACAGCAAGTCTTAAAGACCGCAACCTTTACCCCTTTAAGTGGCTATAAAAGAATGATATATAATTTAGTGGGGGGGTTTCCCTAGCCTGTGGAACCAATCATGGATGTTTTTACTGTTGAAGTTTATGAGGTGGTCCTAAACTAACAATTAATGCGCTGAGAAAACATTAAGGCTCACCTTCGATTAAAGAGCACCTTTCGAATGATGTTGCTGAAATTGGCGATGGAGGAGGAGGGGATAAAGGGGTTATCACAATTCACTCTTTCTTTCTTTTTTAATTTTTTTATTGGTTATATACATTTAAAAAAAGACAAAAACAACATAATAACAAGAAAAAAGAGAAAAGCGGGACAAAATGAAAATAGAAAAAAGAAACTGAAAACAGGCAGTTGGACTAGAAGGTGATTTCCAACTCTGTCATTCAATTCAATTCAATTCCACTTAATTCTATTCAATTCCATTCAAGTCTAGTCTAGTCATTCTTTATTCTGTTCTGTTCTGTTCCGTTCCGTTCCGTTCCACTCCACTCCACTTTACTGCATTCCAGCCCATTCCATCCCATCCCTTCCCATCCTATCCTATTTCTTCCCATCCCATGTCATTCGTTCCATATTTTTTCTATTCTATTCTATTCTATTCTATTCTATTCTATTCTATTCTATTCTAGTCTAGTCTAGTCTAGTCTAGTCTAGTCTAGTCTAGTCTAGTCTAGTCTAGTCTAGTCTAGATTCTATTCTATTCTATTCTAGTCTAGTCTAGTCTAATTTAGTATAGTCTATTGTATTCTAGCCTAGTCTAGTCTAGTCTAGATTCTATTCTATTCTATTCTATTCTATTCTATGTTTTCTAGTCTAGTCTAGTCTAGTCTATTGTATTCTAGTCTAGTCTAGTCTAGTCTAGATTCTATTCTATTCTATGTATTCTAGTCTAGTCTAGTCTATTGTATTCTAGCCTAGTCTATTGTATTCTAGTCTATTGTATTCTAGTCTAGTCTAGCCTAGTCTAGTCTAGTCTATCAGGCATGGGGGAACTGACACATTTCCCCCGGGCCTATACAGTTTATACATGGAATGTTTGTGTGTGTGTTTGCTTTTAATAATGGGGGTTTTAGTGTTTTTTAAATTATTAGATTTGTTTTTACACTGTTCTTGTTATTGTTGTGAGCCACCCCGAGTCTACGGAGAGGGGTGGCATACAAATAGATAGATAGATAGATAGATAGATAGATATTCTATTCTACGCTACGCTACGTTACGCTACTCTACTCAACACTATTCTATTCTCCCATCCCATCCCATCCCTTCTTTCTAGCTCTTAGTTTCCTTACAAAAAGATTCGGGAAGTGAAAGGGGAACTTCATTCTGTTTTACATTTCTACAGCTTTGCCCCTGCCAGAGATCATCAATTTGCTCCGAAATGTATGCGCCATTTGACAAGAAGCCACCATAAAAGTCTATCCGGTGGCTTTTCGGAGATTAGATTTCCTGATTGCATTGACACGAGAGGCCTTTGCTGGGCTAAGGGAATAAGCAGGAGCCACACTCTCAACTTCAAGGCCTGATAATTATTTCCCTATTAAAGCACTCCATCAGGGGCAGTCCCCAGTGGAATGACGAGGAAGTTCGAAACTCAGTGGAGTTTGCATGGCCAGTTAAGATTTTTATCGCCTTGTGTAAACCGGGCAATTTTGCTGGGTCATGCCTTGTTATTTTTAATGTCTCTGAATCAACGAACGCAGCAATTCCTTAAGCAATTGATGCATCGGTAGAAGCATAAACGGCTAAACTGTGTGTTGTCCAATCTGGAAAAAGATGCATTTATGGCCATTTTAGACCCAAAGGCACATTATCTGCACAGACTTGAACAATGGGCCCTAGCCAACAACATGCAATTTAAGGTGGAGAAAAGCAAGGTTTTACACCTAGGCAGGGAAAGCCAAAAGCACAAGTAGTGATAACAATAGCACTTAGACTTATATACCGCTGTACAGTGCTTTACAGCCCTTTCTGAGAGATGTATAGAGTCAACATAAGGGAAGAGCCTTTTCCGTGGCGGCCCCGACTCCTTGGAACCAACTCCCCCCAGATATCAGAGTTGCCCCCACCCTCCTTGCCTTTTGTAAGCTCCTTAAAACCCACCTCTGTCATCAGGCATGGGGGAATTGAGATTTTCCCTCCCCCTAGGCTTATAAAATTTATGCATGGTCTGTCAGTATGTATGATTGGTTTCTAAATTGGGGTTTTAAATTAACTTAAATATTAGATTTGTTTGCATTGTATTATTATTGCTGTTAACCACCCCGAGTCTGCGGAGAGGGGCGGCATACAAATCTATTAAATAAATAAATAAATAAATAAACAAACAAATAATCAAACAAACAAACAAACAAACATATTGCCTCCAACAATCTTGATTCTATGCCTCAGGGGTGGGTTCCTCCCAGTTTGGACTGGTTTCCCCGAACTGGTAGGGAGCCACTGATGACATCACAATTAGTGTTGGGCGAACTGAACACTGCAAAGTGGGGAAACTGAAATAACTTCCCCAGGCCTATATTGTTTATGTGTTGTGTGCATGTTTTTAAATTATGGGTTTTTAGTTTAAATTATTAGATTTGTATTACATTGTTTTGCCACTATTGTTGTGAGCCGCCCCAAGTCTACGGAGAGGGGTGGCATACAAATTTAATAAATAATAATAATAATAATAATAATAATAATAATAATAATAATGCCAAACCCAAACTTTTTTAAAAGTTCAGGTTTGGGTTCGGCTGAACACCGCAAAACGCCACCGCCCAGGAGGAGAGTGGGGAATCCCTTCATGGGATTTCCCACCTCCTTTTGCTTGCGGTGCTGCAAGGAAAAGGAGGTGGGAAATCCCAGGAAGGGATTCCGGGGGCGGGGCTTTGACGTCACGGAGACTACTTCCTGGCTGGCTGAAATGGGGAGGATGGAGTCTCCGTGATGTCAAAGGCTCGCCCCCGGAATCCCTTCATGGGATTCCCCACCTCCTTTTTCTTGCAGCACCACTGCAGCATCCTTTTCTGTAAAAATAAAAGGAAGCAAAAGGAGGTGAGGAATTCCCCACCTCCTTGTTTATTTTTACAGAAAAGGATGCCACAGCGGTTTGCTGTAAGCAAAAGTTCAGGTTCGGGTTCGGGTTTTGCTTCTGCGTATGTGCAATTTTTATTGTTATTTTCTGGGAAGGGACATGGACTTCTGTTGCAATGCGAACCGGTTTGGAAGGTTAAGTTGACCCCATACCTGGTCTACAACTCAAAATCCAAGGGAATCCTTCCTCCACGCAAACAATTGTATGATGGCTGCCCCAAATCCTCCAATGGCATAACGTCATATCCAGAATGAAATACGTAGCTTTCAGATCTTTTGGCAGAACCACCGAGAGTTACACATTAAAGCAATAGCATAATCTTGCCCAGCAGCTGCTGCAGAATAATGCAATGCATAAAACATAAAAAGACACCCATAAATGACAACTGCTTTTAAATTATTTCTCCCCGTCTGAGCCCAAATGCAATAACATTCTTGGAGTCGCAGAGCTTGGTTTTGTGGTGAGTCAGGTTGCTTTTTAAGAGTTGTGTGTTATTTATACTTGCAGCAAAAATGGAAGACGAGACAAAGATTGTCCCCGAGCACTGTTGAAGGGAGGCACCTGAAGACCAGACAAGGAATAATGGATGGTAACTGACCAAGGAGAAATTCAACCTGGAAATAAGGAGGAATTTTCTGGCGGTGAGAGCGTTCAACCAGTGGAGCAGCTTACCTGCAGACGTTGCGAGAGCTCCAACATTTGAGACTTTCAAGAGGAACTCCTGCTTGAGCAGGGGGTTGGACTAGATGGCCTACAAGGTCCCTTTCAACTCTAATAAATAAATAAAATAAAAAAAATAAAAAATAAAATAAAAAATAAAATAAAAAATAAAATAAAAAATAAATAAAATAAAAAAATAAAAAAATAAAAAAATAAAAAAATAAAAAAAATAAAAAAATAAAAAAAATAAAAAAATAAAAAAAATAAAAAAATAAAAAAATAAAATAAATAAAATAATAAATAAAATAAATAAAATAAATAAAATAAATAAAATAAATAAAATAAATAAAATAAATAAAATAAATAAAATAAATAAAATAAATAAAATAAATAAAATAAATAAAATAAATAAAATAAATAAAATAAATAAAATAAAAAATAAAAAAAAATAATAAATAAAATAAATAAAATAAATAAAATAAATAAAATAAATAAAATAAATAAAATAAATAAAATAAATAAAATAAATAAAATAAATAAAATAAATAAAATAAATAAAATAAATAAAATAAATAAAATAAATAAAATAAATAAAATAAATAAAATAAATAAAATAAAAAATAAAAAAAATAAAAAATAAAATAAATAAAATAAATAAAATAAATAAAATAAATTAAATAAATAAATCAAATAAAATAAATAAATAAAATAAAATAAAACAAAATAAAATAAAATAAAATAAAATAAATAAAATAAAATAAATAAAATAATGCACTTGGGGAAAAGGAATCCTCAATCTGAGTATTGCATTGGCAGTTCTGTGTCAGCAAAAACTTTAGAAGAAAAGGATTTAGGGGTAGTGATTTCTGACGGTCTCAAAATGGGTGGACAGTGCAGACAGGCAGTAGGGAAAGCAAGTAGGATGCTTGGCTGCGTAGCTAGAGGTATAACAAGCAGGAAGAGGGAGATTATGATCCCGCTATATAGAGTGCTGGTGAGACCACATTTGGAATACTGTGTTCAGTTCTGGAGACCTCACCTACAAAAAGATATTGACAAAATTGAAGGGGTCCAAAGACGGGCTACAAGAATGGTGGAAGGTCTTAAGCATAAAACGTATCAGGAAAGACTTCATGAACTCAATCTGTATAGCCTGGAGGACAGAAGGAAAAGGGGGGACATGATCGAAACATTTAAATATGTTAAAGGGTTAAATAAGGTTCAGGAGGGAAGTGTTTTTAATAGGAAAGTGAACACAAAGAACAAGGGGACACAATCTGAAGTTAGTTGGGGGAAAGATCAAAAGCAACATGATAAAATATTATTTTACTGAAAGAGTAGTAGATCCTTGGAACAAACTTCCAGCAGACGTGGTAGATAAATCCACAGTAACTGAATTTAAACATGCCTGGGATAAACATAGATCCATCCTAAGATAAAATACAGAAAATAGTATAAGGGCAGACTAGATGGATCATGAAGTCTTTTTCTCCCATCAGTCTTCTATGTTTCTAAAAGAAATAGGCAGGGTGTTGGTTGTTACCTATAAAGCCCTATATGGCTCAGGGCCAGACTATTTACAGGACCATCTCTTGCCACATACCTCCCAGAGACCAATAAGAGCACACAGAGTTGGCCTCTTCCGGGTCCCGTCGACAAAGCAATGCAGGTTGGCGGGACCAACAGGGAGAGCCTTCTCTGTGGCTGCCTCAGCTCTTTGGAACCAACTCCCTCCCCCGATATCCATACTGCTTCCACCCTACTGGCCTTTTGTAAGGCCACAAAGACCTGGCTTTGCCGGCAGTCCTGGGGAGCCATGAACTAACAATTGTATGAACGGTATACAAGATCATATGCCGCAACATCCTGCCTCTCAATGACTACTTCAGCTTCAACTGCAACAACACAAGAGCACGCAACAGATTCAAACTTAATATTAATCGCTCCAAACTTGACTGTAAAAAATATGACTTTAGCAATCGAGCTGTCGAAGCGTGGAACTCATTACCGGACTCAGCAGTGTCAACCCCTAGCCCCCAACATTTCTCCCTTAGACTATCCACGATTGACCTCTCCAGTTCCTAAGAGGTCAGTAAGGGGCGTACATAAGTGTACTAGTGTGCCTTTCATCCCCTGTCCAATTGTCTCTCCTTATCTCATATCTCATATATCTTTTCTTCCTTTCATATATCTTCTCCTCTATTTTTATATCTTTTCTATCCTTTTCTCTCTATATAATACTACATGTCTATTCTCTTCAATATGTATTGTGTATTGGACAAAATAAATAAATAAAATAAAATAAATAAAAATATGTATGTATGGGATTATGACTGCTTTATAATTAATGGGTTTCTTTTTTAATATGGGGGTTTTATAGTTTGAGATTATGTTCAACTTCTATATCTATTTTTATTCTATTTATATTATTTATTGTAAGCTGCGCTGAGTCCTTCGGGATTGGGCGTCATAGAATTCAAATAGATAAATAAATAAATAAATGAATGAATGAATGAATGAATGAATGAATGAAGAAATAAATGAATAAATGAATGAATGAAGAAATAATAAATAAATAAATAAATAAATAAATAAATAAATAAATAAATAAATAAATAAATAACGAAATAACGAAATAAAGAAATAAAGAAATAAAGAAATAAAGAAATAAAGAAATAAAGAAATAAAGAAATAAAGAAATAAAGAAATAAAGAAATAAAGAAATAAAGAAATAAAGAAATAAAGAAATAAAGAAATAAAAAATAAAGAAATAAAAAAATAAAGAGAGATAAAGAGATAAATAAATAAATAAATAAATAAATAATAAAGAAAGAAAGAAAGAAAGAAAGAAAGAAAGAAACAAACATACATACATCCTAACCACAGTTAAACCTCACGGTGCTTCCCCTGTTAAGCAACAGCAAGTAGAAGCTCTCCAATGGAAGGGCTTCCGCATGTTGCATGAACATAAACTCTGCAACTTCCTCTCATCCACCAGCTCGTAATGAGAACTGTAGTCTTAATGAGAGCTGCCGAAATGAGAAAACATTTAAATGCACTCAAGGAATAATGATCTCACAGGTGGCGGAGCACAGATGGAACAACAATATGCAAAGATAGCTTTTCATAGGCCCATAAGAATGAATTGACTACCAGCAATTGAATCTCATGGACCTCAAAGACCAATATCTTTCCTGATCTATTCCAGGCATCAGCAGTTGTTTGCATTTGTGAACACAATAACTTTATGGACAGCCTAAGTCCATCTCAATCCAATATTGTGTTTTCTCTCATGATGGTCAACCAGATGCATCTGGCTATTTGCTGACAGGTGAAAATATTACTGCTACCATTGTTCCTCTGCCTCAGAAACTGAGGTAGTACGTAGTCTTCAGATCCAATTCCTGTAGGTAGGTGTAACAGTTCTTGAGAAAGAGCTTAAAGAATAAGGAAAATAAATGATGCCTAGGAAATAACTATCTACAATTGACCTCTCCAGGTTCCTAAGAGGTCAGTAAGGGGAGTGCATAAGTGCACTAGTAAGTGCCTTCCATCCCCTGTCCAATTGTCTTTCCTATATCGCATGTATTTTTTCTTCTTTTCATATATCTCCTCCTCTATTCTTCAATCTTTTCTTCTATCCTTTCCTTGATATATATTACTACATGTTTATTCTCTTCAATGTGTATGGTATATTGGACAAAACAAACAAACAAACAATTAAACAAACAAACAAACAAATAAACAATCAGAGAAGAGAAGGGGAAGCCCTCAGTGGATTAGATAGATAGAATTCTTTATTGGCCAAGTGTGATAGGACACACAAGGAATTTAGCAATAGCAATAGCATTTAGACTTATATACCACTTCCTAGTGCTTTTATAGCCTTCTATAAGTGGTTAACAGAATCAGCATCTTGCCCCCAACAATCTGGGTCCTCATTTTACCCACCTCGGAAGGATGGAAGACTGAGTCAACCTTGAGCTGGTAGTGAGATTTGAACTGCTGAACTACAGCTAGCAGTTAGCTGAAGTAGCCCGCAGTGCTGCACTCTAACCACTGCACCACGGTGGCTCTTACAATTTGTCTTTGGTACATATGTTCTCAATGTTCATAAAATAAAATATACATTTGTCAAGAATCATGAGGTACAACACTTATTAATTGTCATAGGGGTCAAATAACCAATCAAGAAAAAATAAATATTAATAAAAATCTTAAGGGTAGAAGCAACAAGTTACAGTCATATAGTCATAAGTGGGATGAGATTGGTGATAGGAATAATAAGAAAAAAAAACTAGTAGTAACAGTAGTGCAGACTTAGTAAATAGTTTGACAGTGTTAAGGGGATAATTTGTTTAGCAGAGTGATGGTGTTTGGGAAAAAACTGTTATTGTGTCTAGTTGTCTTGGTGTGTGGTGCTCTGTAATGGTATTTTGAGAGTAGGGGTTGAAACAGTTTATGTCTAGGGTGTGACGAATTAGTAAAGGTTTCTCAGCCTTCTTTTTGACTTGTGCAGTATACAGGTCCTCAATGGAAGGCAGGTTGGCAGCCATTGTTTTTTCTGCAGTTCTGATTCTCCTCTGAAGTCTGTGTTGGTCTTGTTGGGTTGCAGCACCAAACCAGACATTTACAGAGGTGAAAATGACAGACTCAATGATTCTTCTGTAGAACTGGATCAGCAGCTCCTAGGGCAGTTTGAGCTTCCTGAGCTGGCTCAGAAAGAACATTCTTTGTTGTGCTTTTCTGAGGATGTTTTTGATGTTAGGTATCCATTTTAAGTCTTGAGATACGACAGACCCTAGAAATTTGAAGATCTCTACTGTTGATACCGTGTTGTCTGGTTAGAGAAAGAACATAGGATGGCTGGAGACCACCAAGTGGTCAATGCAGGAGTCCTGCAGGGGGTTTGCAGGGGTTCAGAGAACCTCTAGCTAAGCTTCTGTGCAGTTTGGAGAAACCCCCAAATCCCAGTCCTGTCTGGCCAAGCTCACCCTTTTGGCCCTGTCAAGCCAAAGTCATATTTTATTAAAGCCTCTGGCTTGCAACATTTAAATGCTTTAGAATGTTTCTTGCTGTGGGAACTTGAGATGTGTGTGTGTACGCTTGTGTGGATGTGTGTGTGGGTGGCTGGGTGGCTGAATGCCATGACACATTCCTTTTAGGTTCTCAAGGTCAGCCTCTGTTCAGCATCTGGCCGGAAGCTGCTGGGAGTTGCAGAATACCCTGGCAGAAGATGTATGGTTCATGTGATAGGCATGTGGGAATAGATGCAAGGAAATGAACTCTAACCTGGGTGGAGATACCCTTGTAACTTTAGATCCGGGTTTCTCCAGTTGTGCTAACATGGCCTTGTTAATAAATTGGAACTTTGAAGAAGGCCAAGCCTTGGACTATGATGTATTTCTCGGATGCTATTTGGAATGATGACAGCCCCACTGCTTTCCATTTATCCTTTCTTACTTTGAACACCCTTTCTTGGAATCACCCTAGCACTTGCGCAGCCAGTGTAGTAATTATTCCTCTGAGTCACCCAAGATGAGGACGTCATCAAAGTAGGGGACTACTGCAGGGATAACAATCATTCCACCATGCTCTGGAACAGTCCTACACTGACTCCAAATTGCAGGTAGTTGCATTTAAAAGCCCCTCCTGTGTGTAGCTATAGTCTGGGATTCTGCTGTGGCTGTGTCCTGAAAAAGCACCTTTGAAGCAACCATGACCTGGATGGCTGAGAATCTCTACAGACTTTTAGCTATACAATTTGGAATGAAAGCCCTTCAAATGGTGTGAGAGTAGGAATGGATTTTCAGAGGGGAAAAAATTGCAGTTTACAGGAACCATTTGGACCACTCAGGTGACCCTGAGGACACAGATAAACCTGCAAGTGCTTCAAGGACCTTCTCAAATGATGCAAACGACCAGCCGTCTGCAAGGAATAGAAATCCTTCCATTCTCCACCATCTTGTCAGAGCTGAAGAAGCTTCTTGGATGAGAAGTGAAACATCTTCAAAAGAAAAAGACAATAGTCTAGTTGCCTCCTGTAAAAGCACCTTTGTGACAACCGTGACCTGGATAACTGAGAATCTCCACAGACGTATCCTTTTGAGTGAATTCCACAGGTGATATACTCACTTGAAACTGAGATGGGGACATCTAAGTTCTGGGTTGTTGTTTTTTAAATAACACTATGTCAACACACACACACAAAGATCAGCAAAGGTAATATGTCTGTTTTGTGGAGTTTGATGTGCTGATTCCAAAAATAGGCTTAGTTTTGCTCTACCACATAAAGGTTTTGATAGAGAAGCATTTTTGTTATTACGTTATTGTATTGTATTGATGTTACTGTCGCCAGTATATTTCCTATACCTTATAATAATGATGCTACTCCGTGGAAACTATACCAGCTACAGAAAAACTATACTGTATACATTTTTGAAATCAGAACAAAATATGATTCAGAAAAGTACAATGTCAACTGCGAAGATTACAAAAATATTTTTTTGCAGACTTGTGTAATCTTTATTAATTTTTTTTAATTTTCTTGATTTGCCAGTCAGAAGGCATGAGAAAGGGTTATTGATTGATTGATTGATTGATTGATTGATTGATTGGGCCAGGACTCACTGCTCACAGTCACTCATGCCCTCATCACCTCGAGGTTTGACTACTGTAATGCTCTCTACATGGGGCTACCTTGGAAAAGTGTTTGGAAACTTCAGATCGTGCAGAATACAGCTGCAAGAGCAATCATGGGCCTCCCTAGGTATGCCCATGTTACACCAACACTCCGCAGTCTACATTGGTTGCCGATCAATTTCCAGTCACAATTCAAAGACCTATAAAGCCCTTCATGGCATCGGACCAGAATATCTGCGAGATCGCCTTCTGCCGCATGAATCCCAGCGGCTGGTTAGGCCCCACAGAGTTGGCCTTCTCCGGGTCCCGTCGACTAAACAATGTCATTTGGCGGGACTCAGGGGAAGAGCCGTCTCTGTGGCGGCCCCGACCCTCTGGAACCAGCTCCCCCTGGAGATTAGAACTGCCCCCACCCTCCTTGCCTTTCGTAAAGTTCTTAAGACCCATCTCTGCCATCAGGCATGGGGGAACTGAGACATCTCCCCTGGGCGTATACAGTTTATACATGGTATGTTTGTGTGCATGTTTGCTTTTAATAATGGGTTTTTTAGTGTTTTTTAAATTATTAAATTTGTTCTTACATTGTCTTTGTTGTTGTTGTGGGCCGCCTCGAGTCTATGGAGAGAGGCGGCATACAAATCTAATAAATAAATAAACAAATAAATGTTTGGTGAGGAACTCTCCAGGAAAAGCTGAATTTACATAGCACGGCAGACCAACTGGATAGCAATAGCACTTCGATTTGGTTTCAAGATTTTGGCTGGATTAGATTCTCTTCCAGAAATGATTCAGCCGAACGTCTGCGTGGCTTTGTTTTTGTTTTGTTCATGAAAGAAAACAGTGTGTGTACACAATCTGGTGCACAACAGTACACAAACAAGGCAATGACATCACTTCTTTTATGCAAATAGAACTTCACACAGATAATGTTAAACCCCCATGGGATTTCTCTCTCCAATTCAGGGGATAGTCCTGAAAAGCAGACATTTTCCCACTCACCTTAATTAGGACATCAAAATGACTGTGGAAATTCTCAACCATCCAGGTCAACTCACCGGAGAAAGCTGAATTTATGAAGCAGAGCAGACCAACTAAAGCTGATTGCTAGATCTGCAGGTCAGCAGTTCAAATCTCATCACCGGCTCAAGGTTGACTCAGCCTTCCATCCTTCCGAGGTGGGTAAAATGAGGACCCAGATTGTGGGGGCAATATGCTGGCTCTGTTAAAAAATGCTATTGCTAACATGTTGTAAGCCACCCTGAGTCGAAGGAGAAGGGTGGCATTAAAAAATGAATGAATGAATGAATGAATGAATTAATGAATGAATGAATGAACTGGATAACAACAGCACTTAGATTTATATACTGCTTCACAGTGCTTTACAGCCATCACTAAGGGCTTTACAAAATCAACATATTTATTTATTTATTTTTATTTATTGTTAAAGTTGAAAGGGACCATGCAGGTCATCAAGTCCAACCCCCTGCCTGAGCAGGAACCCTATAGCATCCCAGCCAAATGGCAGTCCAATCTCCTCTTGAAAGTGTCCAGAGTTGGGGAGTTTACAACCTCCGCAGGCAGGTTGTTCCACTGGTTGATCGCTCTGACCATCAGGAAGTTCTTCCTTATTTCTAGATTGAATCTCTCCTTGGTCAGCTTCCAGCCATTGTTCCTTGTCCTGCCCTCTGGTGCTATGGAGAATAGAGTGGCCCCCTCTTCTCTGTGGCAACCGCTCGTATACCTGTAGACTGCTATCATGTCCGCTCTGGCCATCCTTTTCTCTAGGCTATCCATGCCCAGTTCCCGCAATCTCTCTTCGTAAGTCTTGGTTTCAAGTGCCCTAATCATTTTGGTTGCTCTTTTCTGCACCTTCTCCAGAGTTTCAATGTCTCTTTTGAAGTGTGGTGACCAGAATTGTCTGGTCCCCAACCATCTGGGTTCTCATTTTTATTGACCATGGGGAGATGAAAGGTTGAGTCAACCTTGAGCTCTGTCAAAATGGAACTCCTAGCAGTGGTCAGAGTTTGCCTACCATACGACATTCTACCAAATGTCGTATGGTAGGCAAACCAAAGGAAGGAAGGAAGGAAGGAAGGAAGGAAGGAAGGAAGGAAGGAAGGAAGGAAGGAAGGAAGGAATTCCCACCAATGTGCCACCATGGCTCTTTATGACTCCTTTACCAAGGATGCGAACCTGGCTTAAGCTTTGAAGGAGAAACCAAGTATTGGAAATTAGGAAGGTGATAAAATTCTGCAGACAGAGCATTACATCTTAGTAAGCAGCTTTTTCCCAGTCAAGAAATTTTCTGAAAACAGGACAAACTCTTATGCCTTCCGTTTCTATTTGCTCACATTTTAGATACTAATTGCCATCAATAATGAAACACAGAGCTGTGATTCATATGAGGCAGAGCTTCTTAAATTAAACATCTTGGAATCATTAGCGAAAATTTTATGTTTGGATAAATGTAGAGCCTGGGCTGATTATGATTAAAGACACACAGAATAAATGACGTATTGATTCGCTACACATCAGGAGGTATACAGAAATATGGACGCTGACTTGGTTACTGAAAATCAAAATCAGGAGAGCTGGAAGGGACTTTGGAGGTTTTCTAGTCCAGCCCCTTAGTCAAGCCAGAGATGAACCTATGGCATGGGTGCCACAGGTGGCATACGGAGCCATATCTGCTGGCACATGAGCTGTTCCCTTAGCTCAGCTCCAGCCCACTCACCAGCTGAATTTTGGCTCGCACATAGGGTCTAGGAGATCATTCTTGACCTCCTCATGTTCCAAGCCTCCAGAGCCTCTGGAGGGCAAAAAATGGCCTACCAGAAGTCAGGAAACAGGCCGTTTCTGGCCTCTGGAGGGTCTACGCACACATGGTGGGGCATTTTCATTTTTTCCAGGCCCCAGGTAAGCATCTGAAGCCTGGGGAGGGTGAGAGATGGGCCTGCCAGGCCCACCAGAAGTTGGGAAATGGGCCGTTTCTGGCTTCCAGAGGGCTTCCCAGGGGTGCAGCAAGGGAGGCTCTTTTCATTCTCCTCAGGCTTCAGGGAACCCTCTGGAGCCTGGGGAGGACAAAAATGGGCCTACTGGGCCCAGCAGAAATTGGGGAGTGCGGGGAGTTGTGTGTGCATGTGAAAGGGGTGGGACAGCGTGGCAAGGTCACATGTGCATGTGCAGGGGCGGGGCATGTGGGGAGCATTGACTTATGGGTGTGGGCACATGCTTTCGGCACTGGAGGGAAAAAAGGTTCACCATCTGTTCTGTCTGGGTGCCCCCAGACTTCAACACCAACTGGAAAAAGCAGCCAGACACGCTGGTAAAAGCAAAAGCACTTTATAGTTTGAAAAATAAACACAGAGAAAAACCTGTTCTTCCCAACAGACAGGCTATGAGACTTCACAGCAGAGTCCTGATGGCCAGACAATACAGCAGACTTCTTGCTGGCACACCCACCACTGTAGATAATAAGACCCACACCTTTCCCCCCCAAGGTTTCAGTATTCAAAGTCACAAACCAGAATTCCAAGACGCCAAAGATCACAGCCAGGTCCCAGGACTCCCAAAGATAATACTCCACAAGCCAGGAAGGGTGGGTCTGCCTTTTCAGCCTTTCCAGAGAGCACCACACCCAAACCCAGCTGTTTCCTCTTTAGTGCTGAAAGTACCTGGCTAATTGTCCCCTTCGTTGTGTTGCTCTTCTCTGCCGGAGATCGATTATTGCTCGTGCATTTTCATCTAAGGAATCCAGGCTGCTTGCTGGGGAGAGCTCCCCCTCGGGGGACTCTCGCTGTCCTCCCTCTCCCTCAGCCTGAGATTCCTCCTCCCCGTCTGCCTGAACCTCCTGTTCCACATCCTCCCCCTCTGAGCAGGAAGCTGGCAGAGGATCAGCCGTTCCCTGAGGGGCCTCAGACGGAATCACATCACCATCATTGCCCTATATCATTTCAGACAAGTGACTGTCTAGTCTCTTCTTAAAAACATCTGGAGATAAGCTGTTCTACTGCTTAATTGTTCTCACTGTTATTAATTTTTTTATTTTTTATTTTTTATTTTTTATTTTTTATTTTTTATTTTTTATTTTTTATTTTTTATTTTTTATTTTTTATTTTTCATTTTTCATTTTTCATTTTTCATTTTTCATTTTTCATTTTTCATTTTTCATTTTTCATTTTTCATTTATCTTTTATCTTTTATCTTTTATCTTTTATCTTTTATCTTTTATCTTTTATCTTTTATCTTTTATCTTTTATCTTTTATCTTTTATCTTTTATCTTTTATCTTTTATCTTTTATCTTTTATCTTTTATCTTTTATCTTTTATCTTTTATCTTTTATCTTTTATCTTTTATCTTTTATCTTTTATCTTTTATCTTTTATCTTTTATCTTTTATCTTTTATCTTTTATCTTTTATCTTTTATCTTTTATCTTTTATCTTTTATCTTTTATCTTTTATCTTTTATCTTTTATCATCTTTTATCTTTTATCTTTTATCTTTTATCTTTTATCTTTTATCTTTTATCTTTTATCATCATCTTTTATCTATCTTTTATCTTTTATCTTTTATCTTTTATCTTTTATCTTTTATCTTTTATCTTTTATCTTTTATCTTTTATCTTTTATCTTTTATCTTTTATCTTTTATCTTTTATCTTTTATCTTTTATCTTTTATCTTTTATCTTTTATCTTTTATCTTTTATCTTTTATCTTTTATCTTTTATCTTTTATCTTTTATCTTTTATCTTTTATCTTTTATCTTTTATCTATCTTTTATCTATCTTTTATCTTTTATCTTTTATCTTTTATCTTTTATCTTTTATCTTTTATCTTTTATCTTTTATCTTTTATTTTTTTATCTATCTATCTATCTATCTATCTATCTATCTATCTATCTATCTATCTATCTATCTACCTACCTATCTATCCATCCACCCATCTATTATCTATCTATCTATCTATCTATCTATCTATCTATCTATCTATCTATCTATCTATCTATGTCGCTCCTCTCCAAGGACTCAGGGTGTCTCACAACATATAAAAGAAAACGTAATAATACATCTGGATCCAATTAATGTAATTAAAAATACTTAAAAGTTCTAATATAATTAAAAACATTCATTACCATTCACTCCGTGAAACACACTAAAACACTCATTGGTCAGTGGGGAAGATGTAATGACCCCAGGCCTGGCGGCATAGATAAGTCTTTCAACTTTTTCGGAAGGCAAGGAAGGTGGGGGCAGTGCAAATCTCTGGGGGGAGCTGATTCCAGAGAGCCCGGCCCCCCACAAAGGAGGATATTCCCCTAGGTCCTGCCAACTGACATGGTCTGGTTGATGAGACCCTGAGTAGGCCAAATCTGCGGGACCTGACCGGACACTGGGATTCATGTGGCAGGAGGTGGTCTCGGAGGTAATCTCGTCTGATGCCATGTAGGGCTTTGATGTTATGTTCATTTATCAGAGGGATTTTTCTCCCTTGTCCCTAGTTCTGTTTTTCAATTAACAACTGTCTTATTTAACCTTGCTGTTCAGTTCGGGTCGTATGTGACCCGAAGCCAAGTTTGAGTCCCTGTAAAAAAATTTCCCTGCATATCTGAAACTTGAAATTTCATGACTTTTCATCATTTCAGGGGTTCTCTCTATGAGAATTTTTTTTGGGGGGTGGGGGGTTTCTTTCTTGCTGAAAAACAAAAAGTCACACTAGTTGTGTTCCCGGGTCACCCTGATCCGGACCGAAAACTCTTCATTTGAAGTGCTTATATTTGGTCAATTTGAATACTTTTTTCACTTGGAAAGTAGTCCGAACATTTCTGCACACAATGATATGAAAATTGAAATGAAAAAAGTAATTCTTATTGGTTTATTTTGCTGATAGAATGCGTGCCCCCCCCATTTTTGTGAAATATTTTTCAATTTATGGATAGTTTTGCTTGCAAAATGTGTTCAATTTTACTAAAGTTGGTGTGGGATTGGTAGTTTGAACATTTCTGAATATAAGAAAAATATAAATGAACTGAAATAAATGTTTCTTATTGGTTGTTTACAATCATAAATAAGCCCCCCCCCCCCCTTGGCTGCTTGCAAACATTTTCACTTTATATTTACGCAAGCTTCAAATCCGAAATATTTTTAATATCTTATGCATTCATTTACTCAATTTAACATTGCTGATCATCAAAACAATATTTTTGGGGTGGTGGCTAATTCTTTTCTGGGCAAAAAAAATTCATCACTTCGAGTCTGTTTCTGTTCGTATATGACCAGACCAAAAAGAATTTTTTTAGGTACTTGAATTTGATCTTTTTGAAACATTTTTCAACTGGAAAACTAGTTTGAACATTTATGAACATAATGATATGAAAATTGAACTGAAAAAATTGAGGCTTATATTTTTATTTTTATCAAAAAGCCCCTTCCCCCATGTTTTCTGAATTTCTTTTCAATTTATACTTTTTTTAGGCTACAAATCTCTAAGGAATATTCCCCCAAAAGTTTTGATATACTAAATTGAACAATCCTGAACATAAGAAAAATAGAAATGAACTGAAAAAAATGATTCTTATTGGTTTATTTTTGCCAAAAAAGGGCCATCCCCCCGGCCTTATAAACCTAAAAAACATCCACAAACACGGGGGGGGGGGGACATTTATGTGCAAAATAAACCAATAAGGATTAATTTTTTTCAGTTCAATTTTCATTCCATTGTGTGCAGAAATGTTCAAACTTGTTTCCAGGTGAAAAAAGCTTTCAAAAAGACCAAATATGTACCTAAAATGATCAATTTCCAGTCCGGGTCAAATAGACCCGGGAACATAAGATTAGGGAGTTTTCTTGAATTTAACTGAAATTTTGGGCTTGGCTGTGATCGTAAGTTGAGGATTATAGCTTTGAACAATGTGGAGCCAGTTTCCAGACTCTCTCTGATGGAATTTGTCCTGTTTTTTAAGGCGCATTCCCATAATGTTGTGATTCCGTCTGAGGCTCCTCAGGGAACGGCTGAACCTCTGCCGGCTCCATGCTCAGAGGGGGAGGATGAGGAACAGGAGGAGGAGGAGGAGGCCCAGGCAGACGGGGAGGAGGAATATCAGGCCGAGGGAGAGGGAGAACAGCCTGAGTCCCCCGGGGTGGAGCTCTCCCCAGCAAGCAGCCTGGAGTCCTTGGATGAAAATGCACAAGCCATCATCGATCTCAGGCAGAGAAGAGCAGCACAACGAAGGGGACAATTAGCCAGGTATTTCCAGCCCTAAATAGGCAACAGCTGGGTTTGGGTGTGGTTCTCCCCAGAAAGGCTGAAAAGGCAGACCCACCCTTCCTGTATTGTGGAATATTATCTTTGGGAGTCCTGGGACCTGGCTGTGATCTTTGGCGTTTCTGACTCTGGCTTGTGGCCCTGAAGGCTGAAACCTTGGGGGGAAAGACGTGGGTCTTATTCTCTACAGTGGTGTGTGTGCCAGCAAGAAGTCTGCTGTATTGTCTGGCCGTCATGACTCTGCTGTGAAGCCTCATAGCCTGTCTGTTGGGAAGAACAGGTTTTTCTCTGTGTTTGTTTTTCCAACTATAAAGTGCCTTTGCTTTTACCAGCGTGTCTGGCTGCTTTTTTCAGTTGGTGTTGAAGTCTGGGGGCACCCAGACAGAACACATAAGAAAGGGGATATATCCTGAAAAATTTAAATTGAACAACAACAAAAACAACAACAAATTAGAGAAGAGCAACAAAGATGATTAGGGGACTGGACCTTTTCTGAAACCGATTCCTCCATTTTAATATCTAGAGAATCGGTTGTAGCTCAAATTCTCCAAATATTTCTTTTTTAAAAATCCACAATTTCCATGTACACATCTCTTATATACCATAAGCCATATCAAAACATACATAATTATACATTTCTATCCAATCAATCATAAATCAATATCCTATTTTTGCACCTATTTATCAGTTTGTTTTTCCCTCGTTCCTTTGAACTCCCCTCCCTCTATCTTCCTCTCCTCCTTCTGCCTTCTTTCTCCTTCTCTCCCCCTTCCTACTTTCCTCCTCTCCTTCTCTCCTACCTTCCCTTCCTACTTCCTCTTTCTCCTTCCTGGGAGATTTTAATCATAATTCACCTTATGTTTAATAGATTGATAACATATACCCCTACATCTTTTAATTAACAGTGCCCACTTCTAAACTTATGCCTTCTATAGCATATCTATACATATAACTTCTTTATTCTAGGCATATACTGCTGTTCTAATGCTGCCTCCTCCAAATCTAATTTCATCACCTAGGTCTACCACCTTTTATTCTCCATTTTCTTAGAAATATTTGGGGAAATTCTCTCAATATTTCGATGTCAGATTTGTGTACCAATTTGGGGAGGGTCTAAAGATATTGTTTGGCCACATAAGGCTGTTGGCTTCTTGAGATTTTAGCAGATGGTGGGAACAATCAATGATATTGTTCCAAATAGACAAAGGCACCGACAATTAAAGGAGGAGGTAATATTGGCTTAGATGAACCTTGATCTGGCATGAAAATAATTTTTTTTTGCTGTAACTAATCAATGAACTCATTTGGAATACTGTGTTCAGTTCTGGAGACCTCACCTACAAAAAGATATTGACAAAATTGAACGGGTCCAAAGACGGGCTACAAGAATGGTGGAAGGTCTTAAGCATAAAATGTATCAGGAAAGACTTCATGAACTCAATCTGTATAGTCTGGAGGACAGAAGGAAAAGGGGGGACATGATCAAAACATTTAAATATATTAAAGGGTTAAATAAGGTCCAGGAGGGAAGTGTTTTTAATAGGAAAGTGAACACAAGAACAAGGGGACACAATCTGAAGTTAGTTGGGGGAAAGATCAAAAGCAACATGAGAAAATATTATTTTACTGAAAGAGTAGTAGATCCTTGGAACAAACTTCCAGCAGATGTGGTAGATAAATCCACAGTAACTGAATTTAAACATGCCTGGGATAAACATATATCCATCCTAAGATAAAATACAGATAATACAGAAAATAGTATAAGGGCAGACTAGATGGACCATGAGGTCTTTTTCTGCCGTCAGACTTCTATGTTTCTATGTTAACTCATAAGGTTAACAGATCATTATTTGCTGTAAGGGAGTCAAGTAGCCCAGATTTGAACCCAGGTTTTCTCCACTGAAATGTGTCTGTTTGAAACAAACATGTAGCTGTTGACTACATGTCAAAGGCTGGAAGTGTGAACATCTAATGCTAAATTTTGTTGCAACAGGTCTTTTTGAGATATGAGGGGGGGGGGGGTTATTAAGCATAGAACTACTGTACATCACCTTAAACACGATCTAAGCATAGCCCATAAAATTATATGCTACAACGTCCTTCCTGTCAACAATTACTTCAGCTTCAACCACAACAACACACGAGCACATAACAGATACAAACTTAGTGTAAACCGCTACAAATTCGACTGCAGGAAATACGATTTTAGTCACCATGGAACTCACTACCAGACTCTGTACTATCCTCTCCTAACTCCCAAAATATGACCCTTAGACTATCCACTGTTGACCTCTCCTGATTCCTAAGAGGTCAGTAAGGGGCGTGCATAAGTGCACCAGCATGCCTTCCATCCCCTGTCCTAATGTTTCTTTTATTTTTTTACTAGCATCATGTACTGTATATGAATATTATTATATCTAATGTTTCTTCTTATTTTTTTTTGTTACTAGTATCATTTATATGAATATTATTATACTTTTACATACCTCCAATATGTACTTGACAAAACAAATAAATAAAACCAATAAATAGAGAGACAGAAAGAGAGAGAGAGAGGAGGGAGGGAGGGAGGGAGGGAAGGAAGGAGGAAGAGTGGAAGGGAGAAAAGTAGTAATGAAGGAAAGAAAGAAAGAGAGGAGGAAAGAAGGAGGGAAGGAAGGAAGGAAGGACAAATAAAAGGGAGGGAGGAAAGAGAGGGCGGGACGGAAGGAAAAAATGAAAGGGAGGGAGGGAAAGAAGAAAGAGCGTAGCCAAACTGCTGTGAAATACTGAGTATTTTTATTAAAATACTTACATGCTATCCATCTTCCATTTTTCAATTTTGTACAGAAATAAGCATTTAAAGGGTAGTTTTGAAGCATACAAAATTGATAAACTTAAAACAATTGAACAGAAGGTCTGCAAATGCAGCAACTATATTTAAAATGCTGGAAAAGCACTTGATCAGAGCAGGAATAAAAAAATAGACACTTAAAAACTTCCTTGGGGGAAAAAAATAAACCAGGAGAAAAGTGTGGTTCTTTCAACGTGGTTGAAATTTGAGATATAAATCAAGAATAGCAATAGCAATAGCATTTAGACTTATATACCAGTTCACTGTGCTTTACAGCCCTCTCTAAGGGATTTAGAGAGAGTCAGCCTCTTGCCCCCAACAATCTGGGTCCTCATTTCCCCCCTTGGAAGAATGGAAGGCTGAATCATCCTTGAGTCTACTGAGATTTGATCTGCCAAATTGCTGGCAGCCGTTGATCAGCAGAAGTAGCTTGCAGTATTGCACTCTAACCACTGCACCAGCGAAGCCCAAGGAACATTGGGAAGATGTCCTATTTCCTAAGGGTCTATCAGGAAAGCAGTCCCTTGCCCATCAAAGACTGTCATATGTCACCATTTGTGTGTGTGTGTGTGTGTTTGTGTGCCTTTAAGTCAGGGCTAACTCTTGGCGATTGCCCAAAGAAGGTTTTCTTGCAAGGTATTTAAAGGTGGGACTAGAACTCCCAGTCTCTTGGTGATTGGCCCAAAAATCACCCAGCTAGCTTTCATGCCTAAGGTGGACTAGAATTCCCAGTCTCCTGGTGATTGACTCAAGGTCACCCTGATGGCTTTCATGCCCAAGGTGGGACTAGAACTCCCAGTCTCCTGGTGATTGACCCAAAAATCACCCAGACTCAAGGTCACCCTGATGGCTTTCATGCCTAAGGTGGACTAGAATTCCCAGTCTCCTGGTGATTGACTCAAGGTCACCGTGATGGCTTTCATGCCTAAAGTGGGACTAGAACTCCCAGTGTCCTGGTGATTGGCCCAAAAATCACCCAGCTAGCTTTCATGCCTAAGGTGGATTAGAATTCCCGGTCTCCTGGTGATTGACTCAAGGTCACCCTGATGGCTTTCATGCCTAAGGTGGACTAGAACTCCCAATCTCTTGGTGATTGACCCCAAAATCACCCAGTTGGCTTTCATGCCCAAAGTGGGAATAGAACTCCCAGTCTCTTGGTGATTGACCCCAAAATCACCCAGTTGGCTTTCATGCCCAAAGTGGGACTAGAACTCCCAGTCTCTTGGGGATTGACCCCAAATCACCCAGTTGGATTTCATGCCTAAAGTGGGACTAGAATTCCCAGTCTCCTGGTGATTGGCCCAAAATCACCCAGTTGGCTTTCATGCCTAAGGTGGACTAGAATTCCCAGTCTCCTGGTGATTGACTCAAGGTCACCCTGATGACTTTCATGCCTAAGGTGGGACTAGAACTCCCAGTCTCCTGGTGATTGGCCCAAAATCACCCAGTTGGCTTTCATGCCTAAGGTGGACTAGAATTCCTAGTCTCCTGGTGATTGGCCCAAAATCACCCAGTTGGCTTTCATGCCTAAGGTGGACTAGAATTCCCAGTCTCCTGGTGATTGACTCAAGGTCACCCTGATGGCTTTCATGCCTAAGGTGAGACTAGAACTCCCAATCTCTTGGTGATTGAACCCAAAATCACCCAGTTGGCTTTCATGCCTGTTGTGATTCCATCTGAGGCCCCTCAGGGAACGGCTGATCCTCTGCCGGCTTCCTGCTCAGAGGGGGAGGATGAGGAACAGGAGGTTCAGGCAGACGGGGAGGAGGAATCTCAGGCTGAGGGAGAGGGAGGACAGCCAGAGTCCCCCGAGAGGGAGCTCTCCCCAGCAAGCAGCCTGGATTCCTTAGATGAAAATGCACAAGCAATAATCGATCTCCGGCAGAGAAGAGCAACACAACGAAGGGGACAATTAGCCAGGTACTTTCAGCACTAAAGAGGCAACAGCTGGGTTTGGGTGTGGTGCTCTCTGGAAAGGCTGAAAAGGCAGACCCACCCTTCCTGACTTGTGGAGTATTATCTTTGGGAGTCCTGGGACCTGGCTGTGATCTTTGGCGTCTTGGAATTCTGGTTTGTGACTTTGAATACTGAAACCTTGGGGGGAAAAGGTGTGGGTCTTATTCTCTACAGTGGTGGGTGTGCCAGCAAGAAGTCTGCTGTATTGTCTGGCCATCAGGACTCTGCTGTGAAGTCTCATAGCCTGCCTGTTGGGAAGAACAAGTTTTTCTCTGTGTTTATTTTCAAACTATAAAGTGCTTTTGCTTTTACCAGCGTGTCTGGCTGCTTTTTCCAGTTGGTGTTGAAGTCGGGGCACCCCAGACAGAACAATGCCTAAGGAGGGACTAGAACTCCCAGTCTCTTGGTGATTGGCCCAAAATCACCCAGTTGGCTTTCATGCCTAAGGTGGGACTAGAACTCCCAGTCTCTTGGTTATTGGCCCAAAATCACCCAGTTGGCTTTCATGCTAAGGTGGGACTAGAACTCCCAGTCTCTTGGTTATTGGCCCAAAATCACCCAGTTGGCTTTCATGCCTAAGGTGGACTAGAATTCCCAGTCTCTTAGTGATTGGCCCAACATCACCCAGTTGGCTTCATGCCTAAAGTGGGACTAGAACTCCCAGTCTCTTAGTGATTGGCCCAAAATCACCCAGTTGGCTTTCATGCCTAAAGTGGGACTAGAACTCCCAGTCTCTTGGTGATTGGCCCAAAATCACCCAGTTGGCTTTCACGCCTAAAGTGGGACTAAAACTCCCAGTCTATCTGCAAAGTGTTTTGCTCTTATCTCAAGGGGTTTCCGTAACCTTTTTTGTTCTGCTTCTTTCCAACTAATTGTTCAGTGTTTTTCCATGTTGTAAGTGGATGAAGGCAGAGTCCTGTCACCCCTCAGAATATAGGCTTGGAAACCAGCCACAGTCACTCAGCACAACTTACAACACAGGAGCTGTGGTGGATTTTTCCAGGACTTTTAGGAAGTCCTGAAAATTGACTCTAGAAAGTCCTGAAGATGCTTTTTTCAAAAGGTGGCTGGACTTCCTTGTTTTTCTTTGAAGATTGTTTTGCTTCTCATCCAGGAAGCTTCTTTCACCAGCTAAGATTGACAGGGACCATGGAGGTCTTCTAATCCAACCTTTCCTCAATCAGGAGGCCTTACATATACCATTTTGGATAAATACCTGAAATGGTAAATATTAAGGGCAGCTGAATAGTACTTTATGGTTTTACAAATGCAAACCTGGTTCATTCAATAGATGTGAACTGAACATTTTCCCTCTCAGTCCATTGATTATATCATATAGTCTCCATAATGTGAACCTTTCCACTAACTCTTTTAGGAGAGGTCTAAGCCACATAGAGATAAAACGTTTACAATAGAATAGAATAGAATAGAATGGAATGGAATGGAATGGAATAGAGCAGAGCAGAGCAGAGCAGAACAGAGCAGAACAGAACAGAATCGAATATATGGAATGGAATGGAGTGGAATGGAGTGGAAGGGAAGGGAATGAATGGAAGAGAAGAGAAGAGGAATGGAGTGGAGTGGAGTGGAGTGGAGTGGAAGGGAAGGGAATGAATGGAAGAGAAGAGAGGAAGGGAAGGGAATGAATGGAAGAGAAGAGAAGGGAGAGAAGGGAACAGAATTCTTTATTGCCAAGTGTGATTGGAATTTATCTTTGGTGTATATGCTGTCATTGTACATAAGGAGAATAAAATATACTGCTCACCAAAATAAAGGGAACACTCAAATAACACCTCCTAGATCTGAATGAATGAAATATTCTCATTGAAGACTTTCTCTGTACAAAGTTGAATGTGCACAACAGCCTGTGAAATTGATTGTCAATCAGTGTTGCTTCCTAAGTGGTGTTCTGTCTGGGTTCCCCCAGACCTCAACACAAACTGGAAAAAACAGCCAGACACTCTGGTAAAAGCCAAAAGTATTTATAGCTGGAAAAAATAAACACAGAGGAAAACCTGTTCTTCCCAACAGACAGGCTATAATACGTTACAGCAGAGTCCTGATGTCCAGACAATACAGCAAGCTTCTTGCTGGCACCCCCCCCCCAAGGTTTCAATAGTCAAAGGCACAAACCAGGATTCCAAGACGCCAAAGTTCACAGCCAGGTCCCAAGACTCTCAAAGATAAAACTCCACAAGCCAGGAAGGGTGGGTCTGCCTTTTAGCCTTTCCAAGAGCACCACACCCAAACCCAGATGTTGCCTCTTTAATGCTGAAAGTACTTAGCCAATTGATTCCTTCTCTGAGTAGCTCTTCTCTGTCGCAGATCAATTATGGCTTGTGCATTTTCCTCTAAGGAATCCAGGCTGCTTGCTGGGGAGAGCTCCCTCTGGTGGAACTCTGGCTGTCCCTCCCTCTTCTTCAGCCTGGGATTCCTCTCCTCGTCTGCCTGGCACCTCCTGTTCCTCAGCCTCTCCCTCTTGAGCTGGAAACCGACAGAAGATCAGCCGTTCCCTGAGGGGCCTCAGACGGAACCACAACAAGTGGACAGTTTGATTTCACAGAAGTTTGATTTACTTGGAGTTATAGTGTGTTGTTTAGGGTTCCCTTTATTTTTTTTGAGCAGTGTATAATCATCAAGAATAAAATGATACAATTATTTTTTTTCTGCCATTCTGATTATCCTTCTGAAGTCTTTGTCGGTTTTGTTGGGTTGCAGACCAGAACCAGACAGTTATGGAGGTGGAGATGACAGACTCAATGATTCCCTTTGTAGAACTGAATCAGCAACTCCTTGGCCAGTTTGAGCTTCCTGAGTTGGCACAGAAAGAATCCCAAATGACTACAACCCTACTTGAGAAACTTCAGGGATCCTTTGACCGCTTTGTAAAATGTCAGAAGCCGCAAAAATTTCCTTCTCCAAGAGACAAAAGGGACTCTTAAATCATTTTTAGCCATTTACTGGAAGATCCACATGATCTGTAGAGTCATGATGATGAAATACCAGCCATTAGATGATTCATGGATTCCCAGATGTATTTGGAAAAGATAGAGCTCTTATTGTGAGCAAACGGAGATGGTGGGGCTTTTTCTAAATATACCCATGATGTAGGGCAGATAAATGACCTGAGGGGAGGGAATAGTTTCCATTGAGAGGGCAGCAGTGAAAAGCTACCAAAATTTTTACTACCACACTGTGGGTGTGGCTTATGTAGGACGCCCTGCATTTTCTTTCAACATTGTTCGGTGCAAATTGGGTGCTCTGGGGTGGAGCTCCATTTTCACTACCCACTGCGCCCCCCTCATTTGGGTAGCCCACCCCTGGAGGGCAGTGACACATTGCCTACTGCAATGAAGATCTGCTCATCTTCGGTGCTATCGGCGTGCCCTCCGAGGCCATTGCAAGAGTGCACACATCTGGTGGGTCGGCATGAGATTTGTCTTTTTGCACATGTCCAGCAAGTGAAATCTCAGGTGAAGACGTGCGCGTGAGTGAGATTTTGCCGATTTTCACTAATATTTTTGCTTCTGCGCATGCACAGAAGCAAAAAAAAGCATCCTCACATGAGATTTTGCTTACTGTGCATCTGCAGAAACCAAATATTGAATGGGACCATACATGCATGCATCTCCTCTCCCTCCTTTTCTCCTCTCCTCTCCCCTCTCCTCTCCTCTCCCCTCCTCTCCCTCCTCCTCTCCTCTCCCCTCCACTCCTCTCCTATCCTCTCCTATTCCTCTTTTCTCCCCTCCCCTCCCCTCTCCCTCCTCTCCTCTCCTCTCCTATCCCTCTTTTCCTCCTCTCCTCTCCTCTCCCCTCCCCTCTCCTCTCCTCCTCTCCCCTCCCCTCTCCCCCTCTCCTCTCCCCTCCACTCCTCTCCTATCCCTCTTTTTCTCCTCTCCTCTCCCCTCTCCTCTCCTCCCCTCCTCTCCCCTCCCCTCTCCCTCTTCTCCTCTCCCCTCCCTCTCCTCTCCCCTCCTCTCCTATCCTCTCCTATTCCTCTTTTCTCCCCTCCCCTCCCCTCTCCCTCCTCTCCTCTCCTCTCCCTCTTTTTCTCCTCTCCTCTCCCCTCTCCTCTCCCCTCCCCTCCTCTCCTATCCTCTCCTATTCCTCTTTTCTCCCCCTCCCCTCCCCTCTCCCTCCTCTCCTCTCCTCTCCCTCTTTTTCTCCTCTCCCCTCCCCTCCACTCCTCTCCTATCCTCTCCTATTCCTCTTTTCTCCCCTCCCCTCCCCTCTCCCTCCTCTCCTCTCCTCTCCCTCTTTTTCTCCTCTCCTCTCCTCTCCCCTCTCCTCTCCTCCCCTCCTCTCCCCTCCCCTCTCCCTCTTCTCCTCTCCCCTCCCTCCCCTCTCCTCTCCCCTCCTCTCCCCTCCTCTCCCTCCTCTTCTCCTCTCCTCTCTTTTCCTCTCCATCCTCTTCCCCTCCCCTCCCCTCTCCTATCTCTCCTTTCTATGCATACTTCGGAGAGGGGGCGGCATACAAATCTAAGTAATAAATAAATAAATAAATAAATACTTGCATCTCGAATAGGTCCCATCTGTGCCCCTCCCCACACAGCTCTGTATGAGTGAGGGGGAGGAAGACAACTGCCTCTGCACTTGGGTGAGGATGGAGGGCCCCAGCTCTGCCTCTGTCTCTGATGTTGTTTCCTTATCACAGCCTTCCAAAGGCTCCAAAGCTGACCCAGGCTTACCCTCAACCTCCTCCTCATCTGACTCTGCTGCTAGCTCTGCTGGCAGCTGATGGGCCACAACACTTCTGTCACTTGTTCCCTAGGTCCTACCCAGGCAGCAGTTAGAAAGCATGCACTATCGCGAGTAGATAAATAGATACCACTTCAGTGGGAAAATCGTTTTTGGGTGAGCAGAGGTCAGTGCTGGAACCTGGCTGGATGAGAGGCAACACAACAAAGAGGCAAGGCAGGTGGAAGAGCCTGGAAGAAGCAGCACCCTGAGAGCCACTAAATCAGCTAGTGTAAGTTTAGTTCATCCCCTGAGGTGCTCCAAGGATATAGACACACAAATGCTGAACCTCCCTTTCTTCCTTCCCCATTCTTTTTCTCCTCTCTCCCACCCTATGACTTATATTTCCTTCCTTCCTTCCTTTCTTCCTTCCCTCTTCCTTCCCTTCCTTCCTTCCTTCTTCCCTCCCTCCCTCCCTTCCCTTTTCTTTCCTTTGCTTTTCTGCCCTTCCCTTCCCTCCTTCCTTCCTTCCTTCCTTCTTCCCTCCCTCCCTCCCTTCCCTTTTCTTTCCTTCGCTTTTCTGCCCTTCCCTTCCCTCCTTCCTTCCTTCCTTCCTTCCTTCTTCCCTCCCTCCCTCCCTTCCCTTTTCTTTCCTTTGCTTTTCTGCCCTTCCCTTCCCTCCCTCCTTCCTTCCTTCCTTCCTTCCTTCTTCCCTCCCTCCCTCCCTTCCCTTTTCTTTCCTTCGCTTTTCTGCCCTTCCCTTCCCTCCTTCCCTCCTTCCTCTTCTATCTGCCATACCCATGCCTTCTATACAAGTTTTCTTTCCCCTTTCCAAAATGGCATTTTCATTCTATTTAATTCCACCACTCCATCACCTGACCTTTAGGGCTGATTAAACAAAAACCTGGATCCTAGAAAGTCAAGTTGATAATCCAGTTCTTATTTCCTGCACTTTGTGATTAAGCTCAATTTGCTAACCTTTACCTGGTATGCACCAGCTTTTTAATTCCTTTTCTTGCCCTTCATGTTTCTTGCAACCAAATAATGGGTTTCCCTTACTAAACATTAGGCTGGTCATTCCCCTACCCCGACCACCATCCATCCCCAAGGCAAATGAGTAGATTAAACCTGGGCAAGAAATAATGAATGGGAAACTGAAATGCATTTCCAACATTAGGGGTTAGGTCTTTTACTGTATAGATAGTCCTTGACTGACAATAAACTCTGTTGTTGTTGTTGATGCTGCTGCTGCTGCTGCTGCTGCTGTTGCTGTTGTTGTTGTTGTTGTTCTTCTTCTTCTTCTTCTTCTTCTTCTTCTTCTTCTTCTTCTTCTTCTTCTTTTTTTTTTCTTCTTCTTCTTCCTCTTCTTCTTCCTTGTTTAGTTACCTGTTCTGCTGGCGTGTCTCAACCTCCCGTAATTACAGGGTAATTAGTCCAGGAAGACACACATCACACGATAAAAGGAAAACCCAAAAGTTTTTATAAACAGAAAAACAGAAACAGCTCTCTTTTTAAATGTCAAAGGGATTTTCTGGTACACACAAGGCACAGGATAAATGCAATCCAATTGCTCACCCAATAACTGGGAAATTGAGTCCAATTCTAAAGTCCAGAGAGTCCACACACACAATCCTGAAGAGCAAACCCCCCGATCTTGACGAAACAATGAATCAGATAAACTGCCATGAGGCTAAAACACCAGGCTGCACTTTTATCTGTAGCACTAATTACAGCAGCCCCACCCAACCACAGGTGGCCTCATTTTCTCTTGTAATAATCCTTCAGTTGTTGTCTCCTATGCATCACTCTACGCATGTGTAGATATGTCAATAATTCTTGTTCAAAATCCAGGGATGATACAGATGATTGATCTCCTCCTGGGCTGTCTGCGAAACTCCCTTCTTCCCTGTCACTCACGCTTCCTTGGTCAGAGGAGACTTCGTCGGCAGATTCCATCAGGAGCAAAACAGGCCTGCGGCATGTGGATGTTTCCCCCACATCCACCTGCACATTCCTTGGGGCAGGAGCTGGGCCAGAGCTAACTACAACAGTGATCATTCAAAGTTACAACAGTCATGAAGAGTCTTACAACCAAAGTTTATGGCTGTGATAGCAAACCTACGGCATGAGTGTCACAGGTGGCACATGAGCCATTTTTCTAGTTCAGCTCCAGCTGATTTTTTGATTGCTCCAAGGTTCTGGAAGGGAGTTTTTGACCTCCAGAGGCAGGGGAGGCCATCCGGGGAGGAATCTTCACCCTTCCCCTGGCTCCAAGAAAGCCTCTGGTGTCTGGGGAAGGTGAAAAAATGGGTTTACTGGGTCCACTGGAAGTCAGGAAACAGGGGAGCAGGGTGTCAAGTTGGTGCAGATGTTGGTGAGAAATTAAAGGCTTGCCACACTATCTATAGAAGGCCTGATGTTGATATGAACTTGGGAGGGGTGATTTTCATAAGGGAACAGCCACAGCCACAAAGCATCCTTTCCAGTGGTTCAAGAACAACCCACTTGGGAGGAAATGGAGGAAGGACTTGCCACACTGGCACCATCTGAGAGGGCAATGTGACATTTTTGTGAATGGGGGACTAGGGATGTGAACTTTCAACTGAGTGGGAAACTCAGATTTAGGTTTCCAAGTGTAGGTGCCAGGATGGCTCTGGCAATAAATTGGGATTTTGAGGAGTACTTTGACTTGGACACTGATTTAGCTTGGATGTTACCTGGAACCTTGACACAAGGGGCATCAAGCGTGAGGCAGTGTTTGAGGGTCAAACGCACATGTGTTGGAGGTGGGGATTGGGGGCAATGTATTTATTTATTTGTTTGTTTGTTTGTTTGTTTGTTTGTTTGTTTGTTTATTTGTTTATTTATTTATTTATTTATTTATTTATTTATTTATTAGATTTGTATGCGGCCCCTCTCTGAAGACTCGGGGCAGCTAACAACAATAAAAAAGACAATGTAAACAAATCTAATATTAAAAATAATCTAAAAAACCCTAATTTAAAGAACCAATCATACATTTATTTATTTTATTTATTTATTTATTGGATTTGTATGCCGCCCCTCTCCGCAGACTCGGGGCGGCTAACAACAGCAGCAAAACAGTATATAACAAAATTCAATACTAAAAACAGTTAAAAATCCATTATATAGAAACCAATCATACATACAGACATACCATGCATAAAATTGTAAAGACCTAGGGAGAAAGTGTATCTCAGTTCCCCCATGCCTGGCGGCAAAGGTGGGTTTTAAGCAGCTTACGAAAGGCAAGGAGGGTGGGGACAATTTTAATCTCTGGGGGGAGTTGGTTCCAGAAGGTCGGGGCCACCACAGAGAAGGCTCTTCCTCTTGGTCCCACCAAGTGACATTACAGTGATCCCCCGTTTATTGCGTCCCCAACCATTGCGAACAGGGTACTTCGCTATTTTTCAACCCGGAAGTCAAAATACCATCTACGCATGCGTGCCCGTGGGCACGCATGCGTAGATGGCAACCGGGAGATCAGCTGCTGGGCGGCTTCCCTGAGTCTTCCCCCTCTTGCTGGCGTCAGCGAGGAGTTTCCCCACCGCCCACGCAAACTCCTCGCTGCCGCCCGCCCTTCGCCCGCCCACGCCGTTCATTCTCCACGCTGTCTCTCGGTGCTTTTGAGCTGAGTCCGGGAGCGAGTTCACTCCCGGACTCAGCACGAAAGCGCCGAGAGACAGCGCCAAGGAACGGGCCTGTCCACGCTGTCTCTCGGCGCTTTCCAGCTGAGTCGGGGAGCGAGTTCGCTCCCGGACTCAGCACGAAAGCCCCGAGAGACAGCGCCAAGGAACGGGCCTGTCCACGCTGTCTCTCGGCGCTTTCCAGCTGAGTCGGGGAGCGAGTTCGCTCCCGGACTCAGCACGAAAGCGCCGAGAGACAGCGCCAAGGAACGGGCCTGTCCACGCTGTCTCTCGGCGCTTTCCAGCTGAGTCGGGGAGCGAGTTCGCTCCCGGACTCAGCACGAAAGCGCCGAGAGACAGCGCCAAGGAACGGGCCTGTCCACGCTGTCTCTCGGCGCTTTCCAGCTGAGTCGGGGAGCGAGTTCGCTCCCGGACTCAGCACGAAAGCGCCGAGAGACAGCGCCAAGGAACGGGCCTGTCCACGCTGTCTCTCGGCGCTTTCCAGCTGAGTCGGGGAGCGAGTTCGCTCCCGGACTCAGCACGAAAGCGCCGAGAGACAGCGCCAAGGAACGGGCCTGTCCACGCTGTCTCTCGGCGCTTTCCAGCTGAGTCGGGGAGCGAGTTCGCTCCCGGACTCAGCACGAAAGCGCCGAGAGACAGCGCCAAGGAACGGGCCTGTCCACGCTGTCTCTCGGCGCTTTCCAGCTGAGTCGGGGAGCGAGTTCGCTCCCGGACTCAGCACGAAAGCGCCGAGAGACAGCGCCCCCCGGACCCCCAACCCGGGTTTGGGGGGCTGCTAGGAAGCCCCCCATGCCGGCGGCAAACAGCCGCGCCGCCCCCAATCTTCGGCTCCTCGCTAGCGCTGTGGGAGTAAAAACACCATCTGCACATGCGCAGAAGGTGTTTTTACTTCCGCATCGCTACTTCGCGAAAACCCGCTCGTTGCGGGGGCTCCTGGAACGGAACCCTCGCAACGAGCGGGGGATCACTGTATTTAGTCGACGGGACCCTGAGAAGGCCAACTCTGTGGGACCTAACTAGTTGCTGGGATTCGTGCGGCAGAAGGCAGTCCCGGAGATATTCTGGTCCGATGCCATGAAGGGCTTTATATGGATTTTATGGATTTGGGGATGCAGGTGCGTGAGATAGCGCAGGGGCACACACTTTTGGCCCCTAAGGAAATACAGGTGCCCAGTGGCGGTGATTGCTGTCACCTAGAACAGCTGATCGACAGTATTCCGGGAGGCTGATCCAGCCACCAATCAGCTGTTCCTCAGTGAAGGCTCCGATGTTGTCTGGTGGCAGCGAACAGCAGCATCAGTGACAGGCAGTGTTGGTGGTCCCCTGTCACAATATTTGCTTTATAAGACACACAGATATTTCTCCCCACTTTTTTGGGGGGTGAAAGTGTGTCCTAGGGTGCGAAAAATATTTATTTTATTTATTTATTTCCTCGATTTTTATGCCGCCCTTCTCCTTAGACTCAGGGCGGCTTACAACATGTTAGCAATAGCACTTTTTAACAGAGCAAGGCTATTGCCCCCACAATCTGGGTCCTCATTTTACCCACCTCGGAAGGATGGAAGGCTGAGTCAACCTTGAGCCGGTGATGAGATTTGAACCGCTGACCTGCAGATCTAGCAGTCAGCTTTAGTGGCCTGCAGTACTGCACCCTACCTATTGAGCTACCCCGGCTTTGGTATACGGTATATACAACTTCATAGTGCTTTACAGTTCTCTCTGAACAGTTTGTGGAGTCAGCATATTGCCCTCAACAATCTGGGTCCTAATTTTACTGATCTTGGAAGGATGGAAGACTGAATCAACCTTGAGCTGGTTAGGATCGAATTCCTGACAGTGGGCAGAGTCAGTCTGCAAAACTGAGCACGGTGCATCATGGCTCTTCAAATGAATTAATCAAAGAAATTAAACCCATACAAAGTCATACAATTCATACACCTTGGTAAAAAAACCTAGACACACATACAGTAGTGACTGCGAAAGAGATCTTGGAGTCTTGGTGGATAATCAACTAAACATGAGCCAGCAATGTGCAGCAGCGGCCAAAAAAGCCAACACTATCCTAAGCTGCATCAACAGGGGGATACACTCCAAGACCAGGGAAGTCTTAATACCACTCTACTACGCCCTGGTCAGACCACATCTGGAGTACTGCATCCAGTTCTGGTCACCACACTTCAAAAGAGACATTGAAACTCTGGAGAAGGTGCAAAAAAAAGCAACCAAAATGATTAGGGGACTTGAAACCAAGACTTACGAAGAGAGACTGCAGGAACTGGGCATGGATAGCCTAGAGAAAAGGAGGGCCAGAGGGGACATGATAGCTGTATACAGGTATACGAGGGGTTGCCACAGAGAGGAGGGGGTCACTCTATTCTCCAGAGCACCAGAGGGCCGGACGAGGAACAACGGCTGGAAGCTGACCAAGGAGAGATTCAATCTAGAAGTAAGGAAGAACTTCCTGATGGTCAGAGCGATCAACCAGTGGAACAACCTGCCTGTGGACATTGTGAACTCCCCAACTCTGGACACTTTCAAGAGGAGATTGGACTGCCACTTGGCTGGGGTGCTTTAGGATTCCTGCTCAGGCGGGGGGTTGGACTTGATGACCTGCATGGTCCCTTTCAACTCTAACAATAAATAAATAAAATTCATACAATTTGTATCCCAGTTTTGAAGAGTTATCTGTTTGTTGCCTTTGTTATTTTACAAATAATATCAGGTGGCAAACATATCCAGCAACCTTCTTCCTTGAATTTTTAGTAACATCAAGAATCTTGGATTGGCCCAAAGTCAACCAGCCAGCTTTAGTGTCTAAGGTGGGACTAGAACTCAGGTTTTAGCCCAGTGCTTTAACTCATAGGCCAAAATGATTCTCTGAACAGAATATAAAAAAAGATCCAGTTCAACTCTTCCTGTGTCAGTTTGTATACTTCACTTCATCTTGATTATAGGTTTTATAATGATGCCTCTAACCATGACTTAGCAGATTTGACTCGGCATCACAATTAATCAAGTGCCTGCTCTTAACAATCATTGCTTGCAACATTTACAATGTGGTGTGTCATAAGTTCTGACAGGGGACATGGGAGGTTTTGGCCTCTTTATTAAGTGCTCCAGAGATTTTATTATCCCATGTCTTTTCAGCATCAGACAGGTTCGAGAAAACATCTCCCACAACTGCCTGGAATACAGCCAGATCCTTCAGAGGGGTCCAGACCAGTAAGTTGTCTCTCTTCTGATTGGGTTTTGATTTATAGACTAATCCAATCTCTCCGATTTCCTGCTGGTGAGAAGAGAGCAAGATGGAAAGTAGTTTGTGGAGGTGTTTGGGTCTTCCCTTCTCTGTTGATATTTGCTTTCTTTAAGATAAAGATGCCCTTATCTCCCCGAGGTTCGACTACTGCAACGCTCTCTACATGGGGCTGCATTTGAAAAGTGTTCGGAAACTTCAAATCGTCCAAAATGCAGACGCGTGAGTGGTATTCAGCCTTCCGAGGCATGCCCATATCTCAAGATCATGCAAAAATGGGCCTGTTTCCAGACACCAGAGAGCCTCCAGAGCTTGGCAAGGTGGAAAATAGGCCTTCCAGAGGCCCATGAAGTATGAAAACGGGCCTATTCTCCAGACAGCCCCCAGAGCCCGGGGAGGTGGAAAATGAGACCTCCACAGCCTGCTTTTGCTCCCAAGAGGCTGCAGGGAGGCCTACTAGGCCCAAAACAGAGTGCGGGGAGGGACGGCACCTCCCTGTGGCCCATTTTTGCTCCCATGGGGGCGCAGAAGGCCAAGTGCTGCCTGTGCCACCATGGAGACACCCATTAGGGCAGAGAGCCAGGTCTTAATTTAATTTTGATCCCACCACTGGATTCCACCAGTGGTTGCAAGCCTGAACATCTGGAACAGTTCAAGGAGCCCAGGTGCGCATTGCTCTCTGTATAATAAAAATGACAGCTCAAGAATAATTCAACCCAAAAGGATGAAGGGCTCCAGCAGGATGAAATTAGAGTTGTGGATTTCCTTGTCTGCTGCCAGCAACCTCCTGCTGTATTATTCCTCCTCTTAACTTAGGCTAGGCATTGAACAATGGGAGGGGTTTTCCAAGCCCCTCCCCCTCTGCCCTCCTCCAAGCTGTTTATTCAGTAGTTTTCGTGGAATTTTGCCCACACTCAGTGAATTGCATTTCCAAGTGCATTTGGAAATTTCCACATTTAGGATTTAAAAATGCAGCAAAACCTCTTAGGCTGCCTGATGGGGAATGTTCACATTTATTCAGAGAAAGAAGTGATGGACCAGAGGCAGTAGTTAAGAAAACCATTGTAATCTCTTAAAGAAGCATTGGTTAACCAAGGTAATAAACTGTCAGAAGGCCAACTTTGTCCTTGGAAATACAGTTTAGGTTTAGGTTTATTGGATTTATATGCCGCCCCTCTCCGCAAACTCAGGGCGGCTCACAACAATAATAAAAAACAGTACAGTACACAATACCAAATCCAATGCCCACCCATCCAGTTCCAATCTAAATTAATAATCTCATAAAAAACAGTATATATAAAAACAGGCACACAGTCAATCAATCAACAAAACAACATGGGCAAGGGGGAGGTGTTTTAGTTCCCCCATGCCTGACGGCAGAGGTGGGTCTTAAGGAGTTTACGAAAGGCAGGGAGGGTGGGGGCAATCCTAATCTCAGGGGGGAGCTGGTTCCAGAGGGTCGGGGCTCCACAGAGAAGGCTCTTCCCCTGGGTCCCGCCAGACGACATTGTTTAGTCGACGGGACCCGGAGAAGGCCAACTCTGTGGGACCTAACCGGTCGCTGGGTGCTTCTGAATTCATTTAACATTGGCATTTAACATTTTTCAAGAATGTTTGCTTCTGGGAATGAAGTCGTCCATTAGCTTCCCCCCCCCCTGATGCAATGCAGAGGCTGTCAGTGGGTTAAAATAATAATAATAATAATAATTGATGATAATTTATTGGATTTGTATGCCGCCCCTCTCGGTAGACTCGGGGCGACTAACAACAATGATAAAAACAGCATGTAACAATCCAATAATAAAACAACTAAAACCCCTTATTATAAAACCAAACATACACACAAACATACCATGCATAACTTGTAATGGCCTAGGGGGAAGGAATATCTCAACTCCCCCATGCCTGGCGGTATAAGTGAGTCTTGAATAGTTAACGAAAGACAGGGAGGGTGGGGGCAGTTCTAATCTCCGGGGGGAGTTGGTTCCAGAGGGCCGGGGTTGCCACAGAAAAGGCTCTTCCCCTGGGGCCCGCCAAACGACATTGTTTAGTCGACAGGACCCGGAGATGGCCAACTCTGTGGGACCTTATCGGTCGCTGGGATTCGTGCGATAGCAGGCGGTTCTGGATGTAATCTGGTCCAATGCCATACAATGAGGCTTCCACAGCAGAAATACTTTAAGATAATTCCACACTTGGACTACTGCATTCAATTTTGATCACCACAATGCAAAAAGGATGTTGAGACTCTAGAAAAAGTGCAGAGAAGAGCGACAAAGATGATTAGGGGACTGGAGGCTAAAACATATGAAGAATGTTTGCAGGAACTGGGCATGGCTAGTTTAATGAAAAGAAGGACCAGGGGAGACATGATAGCAGTGTTCCAATATCTCTGGAGTTGCCACAAAGAAATGGGAGTCAACCTATTCTCCAAAGCATCTGAGGGTAGAACAAGAAGCAATGGGTGGAAACTGTTCAGTCTGGGTTCCCCCAAAACTCAACACCAACTGGAAAAAACAGCCAGACACTCTGGTAAAAGCAAAAGTACTTTATAGCTGGAAAAAATAAACACAGAGGAAAACCTGTTCTTCCCAACAGACAGGCTATAATACTTTACAGCAGAGTCCTGATGTCCAGACAATACAGCAAGCTTCTTGCTGGCACACCCACCCCAAGGTTTCAGTAGTCAAAGGCACAAACCAGGATTCCAAGACGCCAAAGTTCACAGCTAGGTCCCAAGACTCTCAAAGATAAAACTCCACAAGCCAGGAAGGGTGGGTCTGCCTTTTAGCCTTTCCAAAGAGCACCACACCCAAACCCAGCTGTTGCCTCTTTAATGCTGAAAGTACCTAGCCAATTGGTCCCTTCGCTGTGTAGCTCTTCTCTGTCGCAGATCAATTATGGCTTGTGCATTTTCCTCTAAGGAATCCAGGCTGCTTGCTGGAGAGAGCTCCCTCAGGGGGGACTCTGGCTGTCCTCCCTCTTCTTCAGCCTGGGATTCCTCCTCCTCGTCTGCCTGCACCTCCTGTTCCTCATCCTCTCCCTCTGAGCTGGAAACCGACAGAAGATCAGCCGTTCCCTGAGGGGCCTCAGACGGAACCACAACAGAAACTAAACAAGGAGAGAAGTTTCCGGTTGCTTTTTTGTTTTTGACTTTTTTGGGGAAATTCTTCCAGATTTTTTTTCTGCACATGTGCCAAATCCAGATTTCAGTGGACAAAAAATTCAAAAAACCTGCAAACCACCCCACCTCACCCAGAAAATAAGATATTGACCCGTGCATGCAGTTACTATCTTGTTTTGGTGTGTGGGAGGGGGTGGGGTGTGTGGTTTGGAGTTTTTAATTTTTTGCTGCTGCGCATACACACGTGTGAACCTTGGCCCCTGAGACACAGCCACACAGCATGGGAGAAAGCAAATCGGCAATGAGGTAAGTTAGAACTCATCCCTGTATCTCCTGCATTAACCACTAGACCAGGGGTACGCAAAGATGGCTCTTCTATGACACGTGGACTTCAATTCCCAGAATTCCTGAGCTAGCATGATTGGCGCAGGAATTCTGGGAGTTGAAGTCCACAAGTCATAGAAGAGCCAACTTTGCCTACGCCTGCACTAGACCAACTGGTTCTTTAATTATTTCTTGGGGACTGGCTAGATTTCAGAAGACAGCTAGTTCCATAACACTAATGCTACCAGAGGAAAAAAAATGTATGTTGGTCCCGATCCCTCTCATCTTCCTAGATTTTGGGCCTTCTAGTAAATCCTCCAACACTCCCATGCTGAGTCAGTCAAACCAGAGTGAAAACATTTCAATGTCTCGATGCCTCAATGTCAAGGCATATAAGATATTAAAGGTCAGAACTTGGAAGCAAAAGTTGAAACTGAAGTTGACAAGGAAATTGTTCTGTCGGGCTCTCTGGTAGACTCCTCCCAAAAATGCACAGGTACAAATTTCAGACACACACACGTTTGAAAATTCAAAACAATGTTATTTATAATGAAAATTCACTTAAACTAAGCCCTCTTTTGGTATAGCAAAGAGCACTTGTCTCCAAACAAACTGGTAATTTGTACAAGTCCCTTATCAGTTCTGAGATACTTAGCTTGCAGCTGTGAGGTAATTCACAGTCCTTCTTCTTTCACAAAGTGAAACACACTTTGCTCTGGTTTAGTTTCAAAGCGGGGAAAAATCAGCACACAGAAGGTCAAAGTCAGTAAAGCAGTCACGAAACACAACGATCAGATAATCCTCCACAATGGCCAAACCCACAGGCTGCTATTTATAGCAGCCTCACTAATGACCACAGCCCCACCCAACCATAGGTGGCCTCATTTTCTTTGATAATAATCTCTCAGTTGTTGTTGCCTATGCATCGCTCTCCGCATGCATGGCTGTATCATTAACTCTTGTTCTGAATCCAAGTAGGAGCTAGATAATTGATCTCCTTCTGAGCTGTCTGCCCCACTCTCCTCCTCCCTGTCACTCATGTCTTCTTGGTCAGAGGAGCCTTCATCATCAGATTCCACTGGGGGCAAAACAGGCCTACAGCATGTGGATGTCCCCCCCACATCCACAGTCCTTGGGGCAGGAGCTGGGCCAGAGCTAACCACAACAGAAATAATATTTTAAAAGTTCAGAGCCCTCATAAATCAAAGGTCTACACACGACACTTGGAGGGCTTGTGAGTGGCTTCGGAAATAGTTAAAATGGCTGTGTTTAGCTTCTTTCGCACATTTTCAAATGTCCCAATTGATAGTTAAATGATTACCCTATCTCCATGGGACATACAACACATTTAATTGACTTTAAAAGTTCTAGTACTTCTTCTTTTTATTGTTTGCCCTACCTCTCTTCTTCTCCTCTCAAAATTCCCAGTTTGCCACCCATTCTGTCTAATGAGATACACTATGTGTTAGAAAAATCCTGGCTTGCCCAACTTCTACATTTATTGTCTGTAGACTTGGCACAATGTGAGAGACTTCAGTTGATCTTTAGAAAAGTATCAGGAAATAATGTACACCCTCTGGAAATATCAGAAATGATGCTTAAATTCAGGGTCAGACAGTTCGCTACGAAAATATATATAACCCAGACACAGTACAACATAAATTATTGAAGCTGGTTTCTACCAAAGTGGTTTGTCTGGTGATGTCTCCTTCCCCTGCTGCCATGTTTCTAAAAAAAATCCTTATATTTTATGCTTTTATGGAGATGCCAAAGTTTTAATTGATGATTTTTGGCATGGTGACCCAATGACAGTGATGGGCTTCTACGGTTAGTCTGCAGAAAGGGGGGGGGGGGTTAAGACTGTTATTTATTTGTTTGTTTGTTTGTTTATTTATTTATTTTGTCCAATACACAAAACATATAGAAGAGAATAGACATGAGGTAATATATATAAAGAAAAATATAAAATAGAGGAGAAGATATATGAAAGGAAGAAAATATATATGAGATAAAAGAAAGACAATTGGACAGGGGACGAAAGGCACACTAGTGCACTTATGTACGCCCCTTACTGACCTCTTAGGAACCCGGAGAGGTCAATTGTGGATAGTCTAAGGGAGAAATGTTGGGGGTTAGGGGTTGACACTATTGAGTCTGGTAATGAGTTCCATGCTTCGACAACTTGATTGTTAAAGTCATATTTTTTACAGTCAAATTTGTAGCAGTTAATATTAAGTTTGAATCTGTTGCATGCTCTTGTGTTGTTGTGGTTGAAGCTGAAGTAGTCATTGACTGGTAGGACATTGCAGCATATGATCTTGTGTGCAATTCTTAAATCGTGTTTTAAGTGTCATAGTTCTAAGCTTTCTAGGCCCAGGATTCTAAGTCTATTTTCGTAGGATATTCTGTTTCGAGTGGAGTGAAGAGCTCTTCTGGTGAAATATTTTTGGACGTTTTCAAGGGTGTTGATGTCCGAGATGTGGTAAGGGTTCCAGACAGATGAGCTGTATTCTAGGATGGGTCTGGCAAAAGTTTTGTAGGCTCTTGTGAGTAGTGTGAGATTGCTGGAGCAGAAGCTACGTAGGATCAGGTTAACAACTCTAGAAGCCTTTTTGGCGATATTGTTGCAGTGGGCTTTAGCACTTAGATCATTCAATATTAGTATTCCAAGGTCTTTTACTGAGTGTGGGTTGGCTGTGAGAATTTGTTTATTCAGTTTATATATGAGGTTAGGATTCTTTTTGCTGATGTGGAGGGTAGAGCATTTGTTGGTTGATATTTGAAATTGCCAGGTGTTAGACCGATCTGAGACAAAGTCAGGGTCTTTTTGGAGAGTAAATGTGTTGTTCGTGGTGTTGAAAAGTTTTACATTGTCGGCAAAAAGAACACAGTTTCTTGTGATATGATCGCAGAGGTCATTGATGTAGAGAATGAAAAGAGTAGGACCTAGTACGCTGCCCTGGGGAACACCACTTTTGACAGGGACAGGGGTGGAAATGGCACTTCCAATTTTGACAACTTGTTGCCTGTTTGACAGGAACGCAGTAATCCAGCTGTGGAGGAATCCTGAGATGCCATAGGATTTGAGTTTTAGTAGTAGTTTGTCGTGGACTACTGAGTCGAAGGCTTTGCAAAAATCAATATAAATTGCATTTTGGGATGGAATGGAGCATTTTGGGATGTTCACTTAGGCTGTGAAAGTAACAAGGAACACTTTAGATCATTGCCTTTGAGTAAGTGATTATTTTGTGAGTGGCCATTTTAATCATGAAGACACCTTTATGACAATGCTCAAAATGTGCTTTCCAAATTCTAAGTGAGATGTTTCTGTCATTTCACTGTTCTATAGCTGTTCAATTCTAGGATGGGGGTGAATTTGATGACCTGCTTGTCTTGAGTCCATTGATATGGGTCTTGTTTTGAGATTTTTGTAAAAATCCTTGTTCAAGTCACATGATCGTCAAGCTACTCCCAGCTGGTCACATGGCCAGCAAGCCACTCCTACCTTGTCACATGACCATCAAGTCACACCCACAAAATAAACCACTCCCACAGTGTGGTAGTAAAAGAAATTGGTAGCCCTTCGTTGCCCATGAGCCTTGTCGGATGTCACCACTCCAGGTTGCTCACAAAGCTGAATAAAAAGAATAATCATCATAAACCGAAACAACAACAACAAAAAAAGAACCTGTATCTGTAACAGTCTTTCTGTTGTGGAGATTGGGGAAGAAAAGCAGGTCATTTTTGCCGGAAGTCTCCATTACACTGAGAATCTGTCGGTTGCCAATATTAAATTGCATTCCCATCTATCAGGCTGGACGTCTTGCTCTCCGAGAAACTGATACTCACGCAAGCCGCTGAGAAGCCATGCTGACTCACGCCGCAAATCAAATTCAGCAGAAATCTCTCCTTTTCGCTTATTCATTCCTTTTCCCCCTCATTCTCCTGCTGGAAAAAAGGAAAGTGCAAAGCAAGGAGAGAAAAGGAGGGAGGGAGGGAGGAAAAGAGAGACAGAGACAGGGAGATCGAGACCTAGACTGAGTTTGAGACACAGAGAGGCAGACAGACAGACCGAGAGAGGCACAGAAAGACAGACACACACACACACACACACACACACACACACACAGAGTTACATACACAGAGACAGACTGACAAACATACAAACATACAGAGAGAGAGAGAGAGAGAGAAACAAAGAGACAGAGAGTGACACATACAGAGAGACAGAGTGTGTGTGTGTGAGAGAGAGAACGATACACACAGACACACACACAGAGAGAGAAAGATAAAGAGACAGACAGACTGAGAGAGACAGAGAAAGACAGACACACACACACAGAGTTACATACACAGAGACAGATAGACATACATACATACACACACACACACAAAGAGAGAGAGAGAGAGAGACAAAGAGACAGAGAGAGAGACAGAATGTGTGTGAGAGAGACAGAGATACACACAGACAGAGAGAGAGAAAGACAGAGAGAGACAGAGAGAGAGAGAGAGATACACACAAATGCACACGCACAAAGACACACAGAGAGAGACTGAGACAGAGGCAGAGACACACACACACAGCAAGAGAGTGTCAGAGATAGAGATAGAGACACACACAGAGAGCGTGTAACCTCACCTACAAAAAGATAAGGATAAAATAGGCTACAAAAAACGGTGGAAGGTCTTAAGCATAAAACTCATCAGGAAAGACTTCATGAACTCACTCTGTATAGTCTGGAGGACAGAAGGGAAAGGGGGACATGATTGAAACATTTAAATATGTTGATGGGTTAAATAAGGTTCAAGAGGGAAGTGTTTTTAATAGGAAAGTGAACACAAGAACAAGGGGAAACAACCTCAGGTTAGTTGGGGAAAAGATCAGAAGCAACCTGAGAAAATATTATTTTACTGAAAGAGTAGTAGATGCTCCGAATAAACTTCCAGCAGACGTGGTTGGTAAATCTACAGTCAATGAATTGAAACATGCCTGGGATAAACATATATCGGACCAGAATATCTCCGGGACTGCCTTCTGTCGCACGAATTCCAGCGACCAGTTAGGTCCCACAGAGTTGGCCTTCTCCGGGTCCCGTCGACAAAACAATGTCAATTGGCGGGACCCAGGGGAAAAGCCTTCTCTGTGGCGGCCCCAGCCCTCTGGAACCAGCTCCCCCCCCCCCGAGATCAGAATTTCCCCCACCCTCCTCGCCTTTCGTAAACTCCTTAAAACCCACTTCTGTCATCAGGTATGGGTGAACTGAGATATCCTTTCCCCCTAGGCCTATACAATTTATACATGGTATGTTTGTGTGTGTGCTTGTTTGGTTTTTAATAAGGTTTTTTTTAGTTATTTTAAATATTAGATTTGTTATATGCTGTTTTTATTATTGTTGTTAGCCGCCCCGAGTCTACGGAGAGGGGCGGCATACAAATCTAATAAATAAATCAATAAAATAAATCTCCATACTAAGAAAAAAATACAGGAAATGGTATAAGGGCAGAGTAGATAGACCAGGAGGTCTTTTTCTGCCATCAATCTTCTATGTTTCTATGTTTCGTGCTTGTGTGTGTGTGTGAGAGAGAGCGAGAGAGACAGACAGACAGACAGACAGACAGACAGACAGACAGACAGAGACACACACAGAGAAACACACACAGAAAGAGAGAGAGAGAGAGAAAGACAGACAGAGTGAGACAGAAAGAGAGAGAGACAAAGAGACAGACACACACACACAGAGACACAGAGACAGACAAAGAGAGTGAGAGATTGAGAGGCTTTTTCACACATTACCCAGCATGAGGTCCATCTGAGATGCACTCAGGTGTCATTAGAAAAGAAGGATGGATAGAAAAAAGGTCTCCCGGCCAACCATCTTATTTGTTTGTTCCTGAAGGTCACCTCTCCAGCTCCACTTTTCGGACCCTAATTATTCATTCTCATTACACAGCCATCATTTCGGATTTCAAAACTGCGGGGGGCCTTCAACCCCTTCGTAATGATACCTGTAAAGTAGGCATCAGGTCTTCGCTTGAAGGACACTTTGATTCCCTCTGATGAGGCCATTTGGAGTCCGAAGGCAACCGAGTAGCCATCAAGAAGAACGGGCCTCGCTCCAACAGGCAGCTTTGATAGCCTTGGACTTCTGATCATCAGACGAGACTTGAACGTTGCATGAGTAAAAGCTTCTCACTGTTATAGAGATTGTTGAAGTGACGTCTACTGGAGTAGGCAAAGTCAATCAAAACGGTTGCAGGAACTGGATATGTCTTGTCCCGTGAGAACCTATGGCTTGTGTTTGCATTTTTATCAGCCTTTTATTAAGGCTGACTATCATTGAAAGTGCTCTTATTATGTTTGTTTTTTTGCCAGAGAAAAAACGTTAATCACGTATGAGTTGTTTCTTCTAAACTAAAACCAGTGATGGGCTATTGTCTCCATGGGAGGTTGGGGGGCGCAGTGGGAGTATGCACTATTTTTGATTATTTAACAGGGTTTTTTAATTGTCCTTCCTTCTCTAGTACATTAGTATGATCCTTAATTACTTAAAATAGGAAATAATTAAATAGTATGTTTTACACATAAACACTGTAATCATTTTAATCATCATCTAGGACTGAACTTTTATAGGAATGAAAGAAAAAGTGGGCCTTCTCCAGGTCCCGTCAACAAAACAATGTCGGTTGGCGGGGCCCAGGGGAAGAGCCTTCTCTGTGGTGGCCCCGGCCCTCTGGAACCAACTCCCCCCGGAGATTAGAATTGCCCCCACCCTCCTTGCCTTTCGTAAGCTCCTTAAAACCCACCTCTTCCATCAGGCATGGGGGAACTGAGATATTCTTTCCCCTTAGGCCTTTACAATTCATGTGTGGTATGTTTGTATGTATCGATGTTTGGTTTTACAATAAGGGTTTTTTAGTTGTTTCAGTATTGGATTTACATGCTGTTTTTTGTTACTGTTGTTAGCCGCCCCGAGTCTACGGAGAGGGGCGGCATACAAATCCAATAAATAAAATAAAATAAATAAAATAAAATTTTAAAAAATGGCTTCCAAAACTGACAACATCCTTGTACCTTTGCTTATTAATTCAATCTGGAAAGTCAATTTAACCCAGAGACTGAGTGTATCTTCAAACTAGAATATTTGCACAACTTTAGCAGAATATGGGCAAACGTTTTGTTTTGAATCCTGCAGGTGTTTTGGCTTAAAGCCAACTTTTTTCTTGGAATCCCAATGCTCTTCCTTTATAGCATGTTAAAAGCAGTTTATTATTCTTGCCCCTTTGACAAAGCATTCTGTAACTTTGCCCGTTGCAAAACTTGTAATCACATTCTTGATCTGCTGGTAACAGATGTTTTATGTACATCTCTGGGACCACCTTCTACCACACGAATCCCAGTGACCGGTTAGGTCCCACAGAGTTGGCCTTCTCCGGGTCCCGTCGACTAAACAATGTCGTTTGGCGGGACCCAGGAGAAGAGCCTTCTCTGTGGCGGCCCCGACCCTCTGGAACCAGCTCACCCCGGAGATCAGAACTGCCCCCACCCTCCTTGCCTTTCGTGAAGTTCTTAAGACCCATCTCTGCCATCTGGCATGGGGGAACTGAGACATCTCCCCCGGGCCTATACAGTTTATGCATGGTATGTTTGTGTGTATGTTTGCTTTTAATAATGAGTTTTTTAGTGTTTTTAAATTATTAGATTTGTTCTTACATTATCTTTGTTATTGTTGTGAGCCGCCCCGAGTCTATGGAGAGGGGCGGCATACAAATCTAATTAATAATAATAATAATAATAATAATAATAATAATAATAATAATAATATTTTGCAGAATATATTTTCCAAAGCACCAAGAGGGCAGAACAAGAAGCAATGGATGGAAACTGGGAGAAGCAACCTGGAATTAAGGAGAAACTTCCTAGCAGTGAGGACAATTAACCAGTGGAACGGCTTGCCACCAGATTTTTTTTTCAAATCAATTTTTATTTTTTTGTTCCCCATACCACGTCCAACATACCTATTTTATGAACAGAGTGTTGTCCGGATCAATCTTATATATCTTTCCATATACATAATACATATATATCATCCGTCTATTTCCAATTTCAACCATAATATTCTCTTTACATATTTTTTAGCTTAACTTATATTCTTCTTAATATATAAACAATATTACTAATCGCCCAAATTCCTAATCTCTTACAATAACATCAATTATCATATTTATTCATTATCAATACACTTCTCAAGTTTTCTAACCCACCACATTCCAACTTCATCCCTAATTTAACATAATTTAATTTGTCTTTGAAAGTAAAACCTTTTCACATTTCAGCTTCCTTTTCCATTTTACCATAATCAATATATTCTGCTCAAAAAAAATAAAGGGAACACTTAAACAACGGAATATAACTCCAGGTAAATCAAACTTCTCTGAAATCAAACTGTCCACTTAGGAAGCAACACTGATTGACATTTAATTTCATTTTGTTGTTAACACATTCAACTTTTTACAGAACAAAGTATTCAATGAGAATATTTCATTCATTCAGACCTAGGATGTGTTCTTTGAGTGTTCCCTTTATTGTTTTGAGCAGTGTACATTATTATCTTCAAATCTTACATAAAACCCTTTTACTGTCCACCATTAATAATATATCAAATTTCCCATCTCCTTTTTCCTATTAATTTGTTTTGCCCTAAAATATACATCATCATACAGCTTGATTACTACTGATCCATTTTACCATAATCAAAATACAGCAGCCCTATTTGGACAGTGTTGTGGTTAGCTCTGGCCCAGCTCCTGCTCCAAGGACTGTGTATCCACATGCTGCAGGCCTGTTTTGCCCCCGGTGGAATCTGCTGATGAAGGCTCTTCTGACCAAGAAGACATGAGTGACAGGGAGGAGGAGAGTGTGGCAGACAGCTCAGAAGGAGATCAATTATCTAGCTCCTCCTTGGATTCGAAACAAGAGTTAATGATACAGCCACTCATGCGGAGAGCGATGCATAGGAAGCAACAACTGAGAGATTATTATCAAAGAAAATGAGGCCACCTGTGGTTGGGTGGGGCTGTGGTAATTAGTGAGGCTGCTATAAATAGCAGCCTGTGGGTTTGCCCATTGTGGAGGATTATCTGATCGTTGTGTTTCATGACTGCTTTGCTGACTTTGATCTTTGTGTGCTGATTTTTCCCCGCTTTGAAACTAAACCAGAGCAAAGTGTGTTTCACTTTGTGAAAGAAGAAGGACTGTGAATTGCCTCACAGCTGCAAGCTAAGTATCACAGAACTGATAAGGGACTTGTACAAATTACCAGGTTGTTTGGAGACGAGGGCTCTTTGCTATACCAAAAGAGGGCTTGGTTTAAGTGACTTTTCATTATAAAGAACATTGTTTTGAATTTTCAAATGTGTGTGTGTCTGAAATTTGTACCCGTGCATTTTTAGGAGGAGTCTACCAGAGAGCCCGACACAACAGACAGGGAGTCACTTTTCACAGTGACTCATGCCCTCATCACTTCGTGGTTTGACTACTGCAATGCTCTCTACATGGGGCTACCTTTGAAGAGCGTTCGGAGATTGCAAATAGTGCAAAATGCAGCCGTGCGAGCCGTCATGGGCCTCCCAAGATCTGCCCACATTTCAACATCCCTCTGCAAGCTGCATTGGTTGCCGATTGGTCTCTGGAAGCAATTCAAAGTGTTGGTTATTGCCTATAAAGCCCTACATGTCTTAGTACCAAATTACCTACAGAACCGCCTTCTGCCTCATGTATCCCAATGACCGGTCAGTTCCCAGAGGGTCAGCCTTCTACAGGTCCCATCGACCAAGAAATGTTGTCTGGCAGGGCCTAGGGGAAGAGCCTTTTCTGTGGCAGCCCCGGCCCTTTGGAACCAACTCCCCTCGGAGATTCACACCGCTTCCACCCTTCTGGCCTTTCACAAAGGCCTGAAGACCCATCTTTGCTGGCAGGCATGGGGGCCATGAGTGTTAAGAATTAACTCCGTCACTGAATGGTTAATTAGTTGGATCAGTGTGGATGGTTTTTTTTTAAAAAAATAATGGGGTTTTAGACATTTTTTTTAGATTTGTAACGTCAGATTTCTACATCTTTGCATTGTATTTATTATGTTGTAAGCTGCCCTGAGTCGGTTGAGAAGGGCGGCATAGAAATCTAATTATGTTTCGCCATCACTCCGCAGTCTGCATTGGTTGCCGATCAATTTCCGGTCACAATTCAAAGTGTTGGTTATGACCTTTAAAGCCCTTCATGGCATTGGACCAGAATACCTCCGAGACCGCCTCCTGCCACACGAATCCCAGCGACCGATTAGGTCCCACAGAGTGGGCCTTCTCCGGGTCCCGTCAACTAAACAATGTCGGTTGGCGGGCCCCAGGGGAAGAGCCTTCTCTGTGGCGGCCCCGACTCTCTGGAACCAACTCCCCCTGGAGATTGGAACTGCCCCTACTCTCTCTGCCTTCCGTAAAGTTCTTAAAACCCACCTCTGTCGTCAGGCATGGGGGAACTGAAACACCTCCCCCGGGCATGTACAATTTATGTATGGTATGTTTGTGTGTGTGCTTGTTAATATAGTGGGGTTCTTTTTAAACTTTTTTAAATATTTAAATTTATTTGGATTTGTTACGATTTGTTTATGCCTTGTTGTGAGCCGCCCCGAGTCCACGGAGAGGGGCGGCATACAAATCTAAATAATAAATAATAAATAAATAAATAAATAAATAAATAATAAATAAATAAATAAATAAATAAATAAATAAATAAATAAAATATATATGTTTTAATCTAGCAAAGAAACCCTATAACTTAACTATTCACAATTAATATTATCTGTACCCTCTCCTTAAATCTACTAATATGAACCCTATTTCCTTCCTCCTTTCCACTATTTTTTTAATTCTCTCAAGAATTCCACTTCTCTGTCTGTCTGTCTGTCTGTCTATCTATCTACCTACTAAACCAATAAAAAAACCCAATTATTAAAAAAAATCCAAAATAATAAACCAATCAAATATACACATACATACCATTCGACACAATTTGGCCGTGACAGATGGTAATAATCATGGCCCACAGGTCTTCACAGCCTTTCGGAAGTCCAGTAGGGTGGGAGCAGTACGGACATGGGGGGGGAGGTATAATTGGTTCCATGGAGGTGAGGCAGCCACAGAGAAGGCCCTCCCCCATGGTCCTGCAAACCCTCATTGCTTAGTTGATGGGACCTGGAGGAGGCCAGCCACATGTGATCTTATTCATCTCTGGGAGGTATGCGGCAGGAGACGGTCCCGTAAATGTTCAGATTGATTGACTAAGATCATCCCATCACAGTCCTCATCGAAAGAAATAATCTCTGGCCTCCATTCTTCTCTATACAAAAGGAATTTTTTTGTGTGTGCAGTGGCCTTGCCCTTGCTACAGAGAAAACCGGAATAAAAGCAGAATCGCCTATCTCTGCCACTCTTCATCATTAGTAGGCATACTTTGTTCAGATCTGTTTCTTGGCAACCTGTTTGTATTCTTCAGTTCTATTTAGAGTAGCTAAAACCCCAGTCCTTCTGGCTGCATACAAAGAAGAGGTGAGACAAGATTTCTTTGCTGGCCTAGTGAGGTGGAAATGGCATGAGATCATTACAATTGTTTACCTCTCGGGGAAAAATGGTACACAGTAGATACCTTACAACAGCTTACATGTGTTCTTTTTGATTGCATTGCATTAAATTAATTTAATTTAGAAAAGACATGTGCAAGCACATTAACAAACAGTCTCATAAGAATATAAGAAGAGCCATGTTGAATCAGGCCAAAGCCCATCAAGTCCAGCATTCTATGTAAGGGCAGACTAGATGGACCAGGAGGTCTTTTTCTGCCGTCAGACTTCTATGTTTCTGTGTTCTATGTTTATGTCACACAGTGGCCCACCAATTGTCCATGGGGATCTTGAGCAGAAGGAGAAGGCAAAACCCTCCCTTTCCCTTGACCCCCAACTTATGGTCCCAAGACTGCCTGTGGCCCCTCCACCTCCAATTCTCTTTTAGCCCCTTCTGACCCACTGTGAATGAAACACAGTTATATCATTTCCCATAGTGCTGAAGAAAGTGACACCATACAACCAAAAAATTGATATTTTTTTTTTAAATGAAGAATGAAAGAAAATGGCAAACTCTTAATGAAGGAAGATGACAAATTTCCGATTCCTACCCATTATGTAACAAAACTTTGTTTCATTATCCTGACTTCAAACCCAACAATATAGTTCCTGGCCATTAGAAGCTAGGCAAAAAGTAAAACACCACAACTTGGCACGAAGGCACAAGCAAATAAAATTCCCTTATAAATGGCTGTCTGCAAAGCAATGATACAGAACAGAGGTGGGAAAGTTCAAGTAGGAACTGATCCAAGCAGGACCATAGCCACATGCAATTTGTACATCTGATAGGTGGACCAACTGGCTCCTCTCGGGACGTAGCCTTCTAATGTTCCAGTTATGAATAGCAATAGTAAACAGTCCGTCTTTAACACCGGAACAAAGGAAATATATTTTAGAATGTCCTCTCTTCACCACTCGCATTCGAAGGGGGAAGGAAGGCCTGCAATTACTTTTAACTGTTAAAAATATCATCATGATTCAATCGCAGCCCAATTCATGGTGAAAGGGCTGCAAGGGAATCCTGCCTGCCTCAACCAACATAGAGGTGGCACATGGACATCCATTTCAATAACCACGGATACACTTGGCATCCATGAATCTGTCTAGTCCTGCCTTGAAGCTATCAAGGCTGACAGCTGTCACAACCTCTTCTGGAAGTTAGTTCCATAAACCAATGACCCTGTGGGTGAAGAAATATTTCCCTTTATTTGTTCTCACTTTCTTACCTATGAACTTTAGGGAGGGCCCCTTCGTCCTATATTGTGTGATAGAGAAAAGGATTTTTCTCTATCCACCTTTTGCACTGAAAGAAAAACAAAATGCATAAGCCACGCCCACAGTGTGGTAGTAAAAATGTTGGTAGCCCATCACTGCCACCAATGTACATATTAAAAATAAAATAATGGAATTGGCAGAAATGAATAGACTAATTATGCATATAAAAGAGAAAGAAGACTCAGTCGTCTACAAAATTTGGGATAAATGGTACAATTGGTTGCAAAAAAGAACAAGAAGGAAAACAACTAACTTAAATATACCACATTGAGGAGACCTTATGAGAAGGAAGAAGAAAAACTTTTTTAGATATGCTAGAATATAGATAGGAAAGGGAAAGCTACATGTTAGACATTTCAAGGTTAGGTAAGATACATTTATTTGATTTAGAATGATTTTTAACTGCTACTAACAATTAAGTCTTTATTTCAAATTTAACTTGTTATTACAATTATTATAAGACATAGAGTTAAATTGTATAACCATAGAAACATAGAAACATAGAAACATAGAAGATTGACGGCAGAAAAAGACCTCATGATCCATCTAGTCTGCCCTTATACTATTTTCTGTATTTTTATCTTAGGATGGATATATGTTTATCCCAGGCATGTTTAAATTCAGTTACTGTGGATTTACCAATCACGTCTGCTGGAAGTTTGTTCCAAGGATCTACTACTCTTTCAGTAAAATAATATTTTCTCATGTTGCTTTTGATCTTTCCCCCAACTAACTTCAGATTGTGTCCCCTTGTTCTTGTGTTCACTTTCCTATTAAAAACACTTACTTCCTGGACCTTATTTAACCCTTTAACATATTTAAATGTTTCGATCATGTCCCCCCTTTTCCTTCTGTCCTCCAGACTATACAGATTGAGTTCATTAAGTCTTTCCTGATACGTTTTATGCTTAAGACCTTCCACCATTCTTGTAGCCCGTCTTTAGACCTGTTCAATTTTGTCAATATCTTTTTGTAGGTGAGGTCTCCAGAACAGAACACAGTATTCCAAATGTGGTCTCACCAGCACTCTATATAGCGGGATCATAATCTCCCTCTTCCTGCTTGTTATACCTCTAGCTATGCAGCCAAGCATTCTACTTGCTTTCCCTACCGCCTGACCGCACTGTTCACCCATTTTGAGACTGTCAGAAATCACTACCCCTAAATCCTTCTCTTCTGAAGTTTTTGCTAACACAGAACTGCCAATACAATACTCAGATTGAGGATTCCTTTTCCCCAAGTGCATTATTTTACATTTGGAAACATGCATGATACTGATATGAAAATCTGCAAACAATTTAGAAATGTCTAAGTGAAAATACTTAAGGAAAGAAACAGCAAAGTCATCTCTCTTGTTTTTAAAGTTCTGTGTATATTTTTCTGTGCGACTTATATTTGTATATACAATTAGACTTTTCTAATAAAATAAAATAATTTTTTTTTTTAAAAAAAGAAGCAATTGGGTGTGGATTACATATACTCAACTCCTGGAACGATTTAGCAGAGCGACACAAATTTTCAATACCCTATAAACTTTGAGGCAATCCTCGAATACAGCTCATCTGTTTGGAACCCATATCGCATCTCAGACATTAACACCCTTGAAAATGTCCAAAGATCCTTCACCAGAAGAGCCCTTCACTCCTCCACTCGAAACAGAACACCCTATGAGACTAGACTTTCAATCCGGGGCTTAGAAAGCTTAGAACTAAGACGCCTTAAACAAGATCTAAGTATTGCCCACAAGATCATATGCTGCAACGTCCTGCCTGTTGGCAACTATTTCAGCTTCAATCACAACAACACAAGAGCACACAACAGATTTAAACTTAATATTAACCGCTCCAACCTTGACTGTAAAAAATATGACTTCAGTAACCGAGTTGTCGAAGCATGGAACTCATTACCGGACTCCATAGTGTCATCCCCAAACCCCCAACACTTTACCCTTAGATTATCCACGGTTGACCTATCGAGATTCCTAAGAGGTCAGTAAGGGGCAAGTACAAGTGCACTAGAGTGCCTTTCATTCCCCTGTCTAATTGATCTCCTATATCTCCTATACCTTTCTTCTATTCCTATATCTCTTCTTCTATTCTTTCATTGGTATGTCTTATTCCTATATCTACTCTTCTATTCTTTCTTAGATATATTTTACTATGAGTATCTCCTCTATAACCTTCATCATGTATTTTACTATGTGTATAGCCACTAAAACCCTCATTGTGTATTGGACAAAATCAATCAATCAATCAATCAATCAATCAACTTGACGATTCCCCTCCTCTCCTAATAAGGACTAAGTCTGACTGGTGAGAATTTGGGCTGGTTTGGAAAAAAAAATTACCCTAAAAGCAGAGGGCATTCACCCCTTTTGGGGAAAGATTTCAGAACTGGCCTACATTTAGATTCCAGTTTATGCATGGGGAAGAGAGGAGATTTAAGCAAAAGGAAAGAAAGGGGGAAAGGTTTTTTTTTTCTTAAATAAAAAAACCCACAGAAATAATCATTGAGGTGTTGGCTACTTTGGGAAATGTATGAATTGTCGCCTAGCAACTACATGCCCCCACCCTTCCTTTTCATCCCTCTAGTGCTTATGCCTAGAAACTTGATAAGCTGCTTCTAAGAGACACCCAGGCACTTAAAAGGGGGAGCAGTTGCTGGCTCGCTTGTTTTCTCATTTACTTTGAAAAATGTTGCTTTAAACTAAGAGGCAGCTTTTAAGCAAACTCTGCTCGACAAAAGTGGTTTTAATAAGGACCTTGGTAGATAGAGGCTGAGTCTTTTTCTATCCCTCCTGGGTTATTATAGAGGAATAAAGAAAACAATACGGGCAATTTACAATGCAAATGTGAAAGGGGATCCAAGTAAATTTCTTGCTATTGAAGGTCAGTTTCTAATAGCCTCATGACCATGTCCATAGAGTTTCCTTGGTAGACATATGGGGGTGGTTAGTGGGTGATTTACACTGGGAAGGGAGGGAGGGAGGAAGAAAGGAAGGGATAGAGAGAACAAAAACAATCCATCTTGTGTTCATCTCGTTGGAAATTTGTGGCAATGTTGACAATAATGAATGTTTATAGTCTATATTGACAGTAATGGAAGGAAGGAAGGAAGGAAGGAAGGAAGGAGGGAGGGGATAGAGTGAAAAACAACAATCCATCTTGTGTTCATCTCATTGGAAATGTATGGCAATGTTGACAGTAATAAAAGGAAAGAAGGAAGGGAGGGAGGAAATAAGGAAGGAAGGAAGGAAGGAAAGGAGGGAGGGGATAGAGTAAACAACAACAATCCATCTTGTGTTCATCTCATTGGAAATGTATGGCAATGTTGACAGTAATAAAAGGAAAGAAGGAAGGGAGGGAGGAAATAAGGAAGGAAGGAAGGAAGGAAAGGAGGGAGGGAGGGGATAGAGTAAACAACAACAATCCCTCTTGTGTTCATCTCATTGGAAATGTATGGCAATGTTGACAGTAATAAAAGGAAAGAAGGAAGGGAGGGAGGAAATAAGGAAGGAAGGAAGGAAGGAAAGGAGGGAGGGAGGGGATAGAGTAAACAACAACAATCCATCTTGTGTTCATCTCATTGGAAATGTATGCCAATGTTGACAGTAATAAAAGGAAAGAAGGAAGGGAGGGAGGAAATAAGGAAGGAAGGAAGGAAAGGAGGGAGGGAGGGGATAGAGTAAACAACAACAATCCCTCTTGTGTTCATATCATTGGAAATGTATGGCAATGTTGACAGTAATAAAAGGAAAGAAGGAAGGGAGGGAGGGAGGATGGATGGATGGAGAAAACAACAATCCATCTTGTGTTCATCTCGTTGGAAATTTGTGGTGATGTTGACAGTAATGAATAAATTTATAGTCTACATTGACAGTAATGGAATGAATGAATGAATAAATAAATAAAGGAAGGAAGGAAGGAAGGAAAGAAGGAGGGAGGGAAGGAAAGTCAAGTTAGTTTCCAAAGCACCAAACTTTAAGAGAAGAAACAATGGATGGAAACTAACTAAGGAGAGGAGCAACCTAGATCTAAGGAGAAATTTCCTAATGATGGCAGCAATGAACCAGTGGAACAACTTGCCTTCAGAAGTGGTGGATGCTCCATCATTGCAGGCTTTGGTATAGGGTCATCTGCGCTACCAGGGGTTAGGACTAGAAGATTTCCAAGGTCCTTTCAATTTTATTATTTTATGTTCTAGAAGGAAGTAAGGAAGGAAGGAAGGAAGGAAGGAAGGAAGGAAAAAAAGAATGGAGGGAGACAAATTTCAAGGACTAGTCCATGCAGTCACCAAAAGTCAGTACTGATTTGAAGACATATTTTGTTCCTTTATCCAGGAATGGTCAACCTAAAATCCTCCAGATTTCCTTAAACCCTTGTTGAGAACATGGAGTAGTCCAAGTGGAATTTTTTTTCAAGTCAAGCATAACCATAATATACTGAGGAATGGACACACTTCCCCACCTCCCAAAATTTATATTTCTACATTTCATAGAGGTGTCCTCCTTGGTAGACCCATTTCTGACCAAAATATGTGTGCATAGCTAGAGGTATAACAAGCAGGAAGAGGGAGATTGTGATCCCCTTATATAGAGCGCTGGTGAGACCACATTTGGAATACTGTGTTCAGTTCTGCAGACCTCACCTACAAAAAGATATTGACAAAATTGAACGGGTCCAAAGACGGGCTACAAGAATGGTGGAAGGTCTTAAGCATAAAACGTATCAGGAAAGACTTCATGAACTCAATCTGTAGAGTCTGGAGGACAGAAGGAAAAGGGGGGACAAGATCAAAACATTTAAAAATGTTAAAGGATTGAATAAGGTCCAGGAGGGAAGTGTTTTTAATAGGAAAGTGAACACAAGAACAAGGGAACACAATCTGAAGTTAGTTGGAGGAAAGATCAAAAGCAACGTGAGAAAATATTATTTTACTGAAAGAGTAGTAGATCCTTGGAACAAACTTCCAGCAGACGTGGTTGGTAAATCCACAGTAACTGAATTTAAACATGCCTGGGATAAACATATATCCATCCTAAGATAAAATACAGAAAATAGTATAAGGGCAGACTAGATGGATCATGAGGTCTTTTTCTGCCGTCAGTCTTCTATGTTTCTGCTCAGGTGGATGTGAGTATGACCTTCAACCTTGCTTTTCGTATTTGCACCTCTCTCCCCATAATTAGCTGAGATATTTTTCACACTAGATGGAACTTGCACAAAGCACCTGTCTCATTCTTTTCACTACTCTTCTAGCCCCATGCTGGCACCTAATTGTATTTCATGACACCTTTAGATGTTAACAAACTGCAAGGGAGGGTTAGATGAGAGAATATTCTACTGCAAAATGCTGGAGATTGCCTTCTGATTTGGCTGATATTGATTAGCTATTTATATCATGGTGGAAAGATTGTCGTGTTTAATGAGCATTAAAATTATGTTTTGCAAATAAATCAATACAAACAGGTTCCTAATTACACGGAGGGAAATAATAATGTGAATTGTGTTTAATATGGGTGCTTAGGAACCATCACCAGTCAACCACTGCTAATAAGGTCTTGAAAAGGGATGTCTTTTAATTCTGTTCGTTTATTTATGTTTTTATGTATTTGTCATACTTACATAGCTGTCATCTCCTGTAGTGACCCTGGGTGTGTACATAATAAAATCAAATACAAAAAAAGGAAAATATGTTTTAAAAAGGAAACAATAAAATCCAATTAAAGTTAAAAATGAAAGCAAAGTACACTGCTCAAAAAAATAAAGGGAACATTAAACTCCAAGTGAATCAAACTTCTGGGAAATCAAACTGTCCACTTAAGAAGCAACACTGATTGACAATCAATTTCACCTGCTGTTGTGCACCTTCAACTTTATACAGAACATATGCGATACAAGAATATTTCATTCATTCAGATCTAGGATGTGTTCTTTGAGTGTTATCTTTATTTTTTTTGAGCAGTATATAATACCAGAAACCTTTGTTGTGGTGCAGAGAGTGCGCCAGGCCTAATCATTTAAATGGACAATCATTTAAATGTGAGCCAGCCATGTGCTGCAGCTGCCAAAAAAGCCAACACATTTAATCAAGATCACACAAAGTGTTAATACTTAATCATTCCTTCCTTCCTTCCCTCCCTTTTCCCTTTCCTCCCTCTTTCTCCTTCCTGCCTTCCCTCCCTCCCTTTTCACTTTCTTTCCTTCCTTCCTTCCTTCCTTCCCTCCTTCCTTCTTTCTTCCCTCCCTCCCTTTTCCCTTTCCTCCCTCTTTCTCCTTCCTTCCTTCCCTCCCTCCCTTTTCACTTTCTTTCCTTCCTTCCGTCCCTCCCTTTTCTTCTTCCTTCCTTCCTTCTTCCCTCCCTCCCTTTTCCCTTTCCTCCCTCTTTCTCCTTCCTTCCTTCCCTCCCTTTTCACTTTCTTTCCTTCCTTCCGTCCCTCCCTTTTCTCCTTCCTTCCTTCCTTCATCTCCTCTCTCTCTCTTTTTCTCTTTTTTTCTCTCTCCATCTTTCTTTCTTTCTTTCTTTCTTTCTTCTCTTTCTTTCTTTTTCTCTTTCTTTCTTTCTGTCTTTCTTTCTTTCGAGTTCCATTTTCCCCATTGGGCTGTGTTTCACCCTCTGGGAATCCTCCGGAGGGCGAAACGGCCTTACCCAAGGCCAAAAATCAACTGGCTAGCACATGCACACCTCACGTGCCCTCTGATATGGCTCTGTGCGCTACCTGTGGCACATATGCCAAAGGTTCTCCATCCCTGCTTTACAATGTGTGTACACGCATGGTCTTCCCAGCACTCACTCTGGATGACTTACAGGATTTTAGTCTGTTCAGGAAAGACATTTTTCCCTTTCTGGGGTGTGCTCCCCACTCACAATTGTCTTCCCACATTTTAAATTGTCCGTGTTGATGCTCCTTTAAGCGACGCCCCCCCTTTCGTGCTTGCTTTGACACCGAGGCATTTTTTGGCAAGGTTGCCTGTCTCGTTGGAACCCACCCCCTGCAGAAGCTGCCTTCCTTGCCTCCCAAGAAACCCATAAGGAAAGCACCTTTGTCAGCCGCTAATTGACAGCTCCGTCTTCCTCCTTAACACTAATGGGCACCCCTGCTAGACTTCCTGTTTTCTGCCGCCCGCTTTCGTGAAATGCATCAATGGGTCAGACGCAGCATCTATATTATGCTGCTGACTGTATGCCACTAACATAAAACTGATGCTCTTTGGATAGGCAGATCAATAGGCTCTGTGCAATAAGAGTACGTGGCACATATTGATGTTCTGGTTTCGCTGTGTTAATATTTAGCTACAAGTGTAACTAAACATGCATTCCCCATCCTCGCATTGTTCGGCTCAACTCTCCTTTCTCCCTCACCCCCCTTTCTCCTTAACTATTGTTTTGATGGTAGCTGGCTAATTGTGTTTGGTCTGACAGTATAGTGATATGCACAAATTATCTTGGGGGATGCAGCCAAGGAGACGGCAGGATAAACACCAACAAAATGTTGTTTAATATCGACAAGAGCAAAGTCCTTCAGCTAGGCAGAAAAAACCCTGGACACACATACAACCTGGGAGAAACCCCTCTTAGCAGTAGCGACTGCGAAAGAGACCTCGGAGTCTTGGTGGATAATCAACTAAACATGAGCCAACAATGTGCAGCAGCAGCCAAAAAAGCCAACACAATCCTAAGCTGCATCAACAGGGGAATACACTCCAAGACCAGGGAAGTCTTAATACCACTCTACTATGCCCTGGTCCAACCACACCTGGAGTACTGTATTCAGTTCTGGTCACCACACTTCAAAAGAGACATTGAAACTCTGGAGAAGGTGCCAAAAAGAGCAACCAAGATGATTAAGGGATTGGAAACCAAGACTTACGAAGAGAGACTGTGGGAACTGGGCATGGATAGCCTAGAGAAAAGGAGGGCCAGAGCAGACATGATAGCAGTCTACAAATATGCGAGGGGATGTCACAGAGAGGAGGGGATCACTTTATTCTCCAGGGCACCAGAGGGCCGGACGAGGAACAACGGCTGGAAGCTGACCAAGGAGAGATTCAACATGGAGATAAGGAGGAACTTCCTGACGGTCAGAGCGATCAACCAATGGAACAACCTACCAGCGGACGTTGTGAACTCCAACACTCTGGACATTTTAAAGAGAAGATTGAACTGCCACTTGACTGGTGTACTATAGGGTTCCTGCTTGGGCAGGGGGTTGAACTCGATGGCCTTCATGGTCCCTTTCAACTCTAACAATAAATAAATAAACAAAAAAAGACCATTTAGCTTAGAGTAGAAATGTGGCTGGGGCAAGAGGCTGAGAAGACCCCCTCTCTAGTGTCTTGGGATGTAAAAGAGATTGGGGGTGTGGGGAAGAGATACTGTAGGACATGGGTAGGCAAAGTTGGCTCTTCTATGACATGTGGACTTCAACTCCCAGAATTCCTGAGCTTGAATGATTGGCTTAGGAATTCTGGGAGTTGAAGTCCACAATACATAGAAGAGCCAGTTTTGCCTACCCCTGGTCTAGGAGATGACCACACTGTACCTGAAAGAGAGGTCAAATGCATCATCAGCCCTGAGTTCCTTCACACCCACAAGACATCTCAATCCAGCACAGCTCAAATTCCTGTAAGCACTGATGGGCTCCTACGGGTTCTGTCAGGTACGCAGAACTTGTAGAAAAAGTTTGGTCAGGTACACAGAACTGCTAGAAAAAAATTATTTTTTTTTCCCTTCTGGGCTCTGGGTATGTTTTTCCTATTGCAGTATATTATTATTATTATTATTATTATTATTATTATTATTATTATTATTATTGTTGTTGTTGTTGTTGTTGTTGTTGTTGTCATTATTATTGTCATTATTATCATTATCATTATCATTTTATTATTAGATTTGTATGCCACCCCTTTCCGTAGACTCGGGGTGGCTCACAGAAATAATAAAAACAATGTACAATAACAAATCTAATATTTAAAAATATTTAAAAACCCCTTATTTAAAAACAAGACATACACACAAACATACCATACATAAATTATATAGGCCTGGGGGAGATGTCTCAACTCCCCCATGCCTGATGGCAGAGGTGGGTTTTAAGGAGTTTACAAAAGGCAAGGAGGATGGGGGAAATCCTAATCTCCGGGGGGAGCTGGTTCCAGAGGGTTGGGGCCACCACAGAGAAGGCTCTTCCCCTGGGTCCTGCCAGATGACATTGTTTCGTCGATGGGACCCGGAGAAGGCCAACTCTGTGGGACCTAACTGGTCACTGGGATTGAATGAGGTTGAATGTGTATAATTTTAGAAGAGCTGTGCATGCGTGTGTATATACACATACAATTTATATAGTAGATAATGTATACTTTTGTGTGCCTGTGTGTATTATTATTATTATTATTATTATTATTATTATTATTATTATTAATTAGATTTGTATGCCACCCCTCTCCGTAGACTCGGGGCGGCTCACAACAATGACAAGAACAATGTAAGAACAAATCTAATAATTTAAAAAACACTAAAAAACCCATTATTAAAAGCAAACACACACACAAACATTCCATGTATAAACTGTATAGGCCCGGGGAAAATGTGTCAGTTCCACCGTGCCTGACAGCAGAGATGGGTCTTAAGAACTTTACCAAAGGCAAGGAGGGTGTACACATATGGCATATATACACAGAATTAAATAGTCTATTTTGGATGTTCAGTAATAGTAAATAGATAGGGAAATTGTATCTCTTTGATGCGAGGAGAGGCCAGGCATCCTAACCCTAACCCTTGACGTGAGTGACATCAGGTTGTTCACCTTTAAGCCAGGCACATGACCTTTAAGCCACCCCAGTCACATGATCATCAAGCCACTCCCACCTGGTCACACGGTGGGAAAACCACACCCACACAATAACCCACGCCCACAGTTTGGTAGTACTAACAATTTTTGCAGCCCTTCACTGCCTGTAACCCTTATCTACCACCAGTTTGCTTGGGCTGTTAGTAGCTCGGATTTTTGTAGAGAGTTGAAGCTTGCAATACATCTTTGTACCCATTTGAACTGTCCGGATCACCTGATTTTCCTTCCGCTTGGCAGATAGACTGCCAGACTTCCAAGAGTCCATTTGTGTAACCCGACAATAAAGTAGAATTAGCTCATGTGGTTGAGTTTCCTGTCTGGCATACCTCACAAGACTGACAGACCCAAGCTAAATGTCATTAGTCCCCAGAAGCTGAATAGCATGGAGAACCATGATTTTTAGATGTTGGAAGGAGCAGGGGGGAAATGACAGATGGGGATGGAGCGCAGGCAGGGACACCTACTTACTGCAGCTACCAGAACGATGAACATATAGCTCTGCATTGCCGATGTACATGCACATGAACCCCAGAAAGATTTTGCACAGAAAGCAAAATATTATAAGAGGATGCACTATTTGGACAGGGAGTCACTGCTCACAGTCACTCATACCCTCATCACCTCGAGGTTCGATTACTGCAACGCTCTCTACATGGGGCTACCTTTGAAAAGTGTTCGGAAACTTCAGATTGTGCAGTATGCGGCTGCGAGAGCCATCGTGGGGCTTCCAAAATTCACCCACGTTTCTACAACACTCCGTGGCCTGCACTGGCTGCCGATCAGTTTTCCGTCACAATTCAAAGTGTTGGTAATGACCTTTAAAGCCATACATGGCATTGGGCCAGAATACATCTGGAACCGCCTTCTACTGCACGAATCCCAGCGGCCGATAAGGTCCCACAGAGTTGGCCTTCTCTGGGTCTCGTCGACCAAACAATGTCGTTTGGCAGGCCCCAGGGAAGAGCCTTCTCTGTAGCGGCCCCGGCCCTCTGGAACCAACTCCCCCCAGAGATTAGAACGGCCCCCACCCTCCTTGTCTTTCGCAAATTACTTAAGACACACCTTTGTCGCCAGGCATGGGGGAGTTAAGTTATCCTTTCCCCCTAGGCTATTACAAGTTATGCATGGTATGTTTGTGTGTATGTTTGGTTTTTTATAATAAGGGTTTTTTAGTTGTTTTTATTAATTGGATTGTTCATGTTGTTTTACCACTGTTGTTAGCCGCCCCGAGTCTGTGGAGAAGGGCGGCATACAAATCCAATAAATAATAATGCACGAACACAAATAAGATTTCGGCGATTGTGCAGAAGTAAAAAACTGCCAAAATCTGTCTCACACGCATCTTCTCATTTTTCCGTGAGGCAAAAATATGTAGGAGGGTGGCCAGTGGAAGGATTCTTTCAAAGGTCCATCACTTCTCATGTTGCAAAATGTTAAGATATTACAATTAGTAGCTGGGAAATTTAAGTGTACGATGGGCCAGGGAATACGGTTTGGGTTGAACATTGAACTGCAGTTTAATGTTTCCAAATGTAAAATAATGCACTTGGGGAAAAGGGATCCTCAATCTGAGTATTGTATTGGCAGCTCTGTGTTAGCAAAAACTTCAGAAGAGAAGGATTTAGGGGTAGTGATTTCTGACAGTCTCAAAATGGGTGAACAGTGTGGTCGGGCAGTAGGAAAAGCAAGTAGGATGCTTGGCTGCATAGCTAGAGGTATAACAAGCAGGGAGAGGGAGATTATGATCCCGCTATATAGAGTGCTGGTGAGACCAGATTTGGAATACTGTGTTCAGTTCTGGAGACCTCACCTACAAAAAGAGATTGACAAAATTGAACGGGTCCAAAGGCGGGCTACAAGAATGGTGGAAGGTCTTAAGCATAAAACGGTTCAGGAAAGACTTAATGAACTCAATCTGTATAGTCTGGAGGACAGAAGGAAAAGGGGGGACATGATCGAAACATTTAAATATGTTAAAGGGTTAAATAAGGTCCAGGAGGAAAGTGTTTTTAATAGGGAAGTGAACACAAGAACAAGGGGACACAATCTGAAGTTAGTTTGGGGAAAGATCAAAAGCAACGTGAGAAAATATTATTTTACTGAAAGAGTAGTAGATCCTTGGAACAAACTTCCAGCAGACGTGGTAGATAAATCCACAGTAACTGAATTTAAACATGCCTGGGATAAACATATATCCATCCTAAGATAAAATACAGAAAATAGTATAAGGGCAGACTAGATGGATCATGAGGTCTTTTTCTGCCGTCAGACTTCTATGTTTCTATGTTTCTATGATGGTTTAGAGTGTGCTGCCTCCTATGTGAAGTAATCTGTGCTGTGATTGGTTGCCGTGGGTGAAAAGAGGGAGTGTCCCTTTTTTCCCGCCAATTTTTTCTGGCCTGATCTGTAAGCTGTTTGATTTTACCTCATGATATTCCTCTGCTCCTGAATATCAGATGCAAATGTTAAATATATTTACTACAAATACAAATTTATGTCAGTTCCTCCCACTTCATTTGGATAGCAGCTGTGCAATTCCTCTATACAAAGTCTGTTTTCTGCAGCTTTTTGAAAGAATGTCCTTCCGAGTCTCCGGAGAGGGGCAGCATACAAATCCAATAAATAAAAAAACTAAAAATAAATAAAAAAAACAGATTGCCTGGACTTGTCCCATCTCCCAACAATTTCCCAAGCTTTGTGAATCACAATGCATTGGAGGCAAGCTTGAGAAATCCTCTTTTCTTCATATCTGCCGCTGAAAGGAGAAATTTTGTTTTTCTCCCCACCTAAAGGTCCCTTGGGTTCTTTATATATTTAATGCATTGATATCTCTGCCCTTCTCGTTTATAGGACTCTGGGTGGTTAACAATTAAAACAAAATAAAAACAGAGCTTAAAAAAACAGAAGCAATAATTAAAAACATAAATAACATAGCAGCATTAAAGCGACAAAGAACAATCTCAAAATCTCTGTTGAGCACAAACAACTGGAACCATTAGGGAATAGGCCAAAGTGGACATTTTATTGTTGATCACCTATATTAGTAACAGTAATACAGTTGGATGGGACTTTGGAAGTAACCTAGTCCAGCCCACTGCTCTTACAGGAGATCTATACTATTTCTGATTATTATTATTATTATTATTATTATTATTATTATTATTATTATTATTATTATTATTATTAATTGGATTTTTATGCCGCCCCTCTCCGCAGACTCGGGGCGGCTAACAACTATGATAAAAACAGCATGTAGAAATCCAATTAATAAAACAACTAAAAACCCTTATAATAAAATCAAACATACACACAAACATACCAAACATAATAGCTGTTCAAGATTCTTCTACTTACAGGACCGCCTCCTGCTACGTGAATCCCAGCGACCGGTTAGGTCCCACAGAGTTGGCCTTCTACAGGTCCTGTCAACTAGACAATGTCACTTGGTGAGACCAAGGGAAAGAGCCTTCTCTGTGGCGGCCCCGGCCCTCTGGCATCAACTCCCCATGGAGATTCATACTGCCCCCCCTCCTCCTTGCCTTTTGTAAGAGTCTAAAGACTCAGCTATGCTGCCAAGCTTGGGATCCTTAGATTCTGCCCTATGGCCGAAGAATGTATAGTGGGTTTGTTGATTGAATGGATGTGTGTGTATTCTAATTGGTTTTTTAGTTTTTTAGATGTAACTTTTAATTTTAATTAATTGGATTTTGATGTATATTGTTGTTGTTTTAATATGTTGTAAGCCGCCCTGAGTCCTTGGAGTGGGGCAGCATATAAATCCAATAAAACCCAAACTTAAACTTAAAAGCCTCTAGCATTGTGACACCCACAAATTTCCAAAGGCAACCTGTTCCATTGATTAATTACAAAAAACATTACCAGTTAATCTTATATTACAAGAATGTTGCCAGATTGTTCTATGTTCTAAATTGCAGCTCAACTCACAAAAGAACAGTATCTTGGACAACATTGTTCTAAAGGCAGGTTCTCTTCAGGATTCTGCTAACAATGTTTCCAATGTGCTAAACCAATAGCCATTATTTATTTTGCATTATGTTTAACTGCCTGCATGAATGCTTTTATTCTAGTTGTGAATTCAGAATTCCAAGCCATATTAAAATATTGGTCTGCAGTCATTCAAGCTATGTTTTGAATTGATACCAGCAGCCCTCTAAAACACAGGGCAGTGGGAATCAATTTAGCTTTTACATTGATTTATATAAGGCAGCAGAAGCTTTGGAGCAGGTTTCAACCAGCTGAAAATCACGAGTAATAATAATAATAATAATAATAATAATAATAATAATAATAATAATTTATTAGATTTGTATGCCGACCCGCTCCGAAGACTTGGGGCGGCTCACAACACGATAAAAACAGTATTATACAGGCACAAATCTAAGTAATTTTTTTAAAGACTGAAAATATTATTCCCAGGCAGGATTTCATGGAAATAACAGATAAGGAATGGGCTATCTACATGGAGCATAGAAAATAATAATAATAATAATAATAATAATAATAATAATAATAATAACAACAACAACAACAACAACAACAACAACAACAACAACAACAGAGTTGGAAGGGACCTTGGAGGTCTTCTAGTCCAACCCCCTGCTTAGGCTGGAAACTCTACACTATTTCAGACAAATGGTTATCAAAACATCTTAAAAACTTCTAGTGTTGGACTGTTCACAACTTCTGGAGGCAAGCTCTTCCACTGGTTAATTGTTAATTGTTCTAACTGTCAGGAATTTTTTCCTTAGTTTTAAGTTACTTCTCTCCTTCATTAGTTTCCACCCATTGCTTCTTGTTCTACCCTCAGGTGCTTTGGAGAATAAATCGATTCCTTCTTCTTTGTGGCAACCGCTGAGGTATTGGAACACTGCTGTCATGTCTCCCCTGGTTCTTCTTTTCATTAAACTAGACATAACCAGTTCCTGCAACCATTCTTCATATATTTTAGCCTCCAGTTCCCTAATCATCTTTGTTGCTCTTCTCTGTACTCTTTCTAAAGTCTCAACCTCTTTTTTGCATCACAGTGACCAAAATGTGTGGTCTTACCAAAGCCTTATAAAATGGCATTAACAATTAACGTGATCTTGATTCTATCCCTCTGTTAATTGCAGCCTAGAACTGTGTTATAAAGGCAGTTCTTGTGTTAAAAGATAGAAGTGTTCAGTTCTGGAGACCTCACCTACAAAAAGATATTGACAAAATTGAACGGGTCCAAAGACAGGCTACAAGAATGGTGGAAGGTCTTAAGCATAAAACGTATCAGGAAAGACTTCATGAACTCAATCTGTATAGTCTGGAGGACAGAAGGAAAAGGGGGGACATGATCGAAACATTTAAATATGTTAAAGGGTTAAATAAGGTCCAGGAAGGAAGTGTTTTTAATAGGAAAGGGAACACAAGAACAAGGGGGCACAATCTGAGGTTAGTTGGGGGAAAGATCAAAAGCAACATGAGAAAATATTATTTTACTGAAAGAGTAGCAGATCCTTGGAACAAACTTCCAGCAGACGTGGTTGGTAAATCCACAGGAACTGAATTTAAACATGCCTGGGATAAACATAGATCCATTGTAAGATAAAATACAGGAAATAGTATAAGGGCAGACTAGATGGACCATGAGGTCTTTTTCTACCGTCAGTCTTCTATGTTTCTAGGTTTCTATGTTAAGTGGGGAATGGAGGAGATGGAGGAGGAGGAGGAGGAGGAGCCCAGATCTTCCTGTCCCCTTCTTCTAGAGAATTATATTTTAAGCCCAATTCCAGTCACATCTACATGGAAAGTAATCCCATGGAGTTCAATGTAGCATATTTCACAGAACTCTGGCTTCATTCTTGAAGCAGCTACAGAGCCAATATTTTTTTTTTAAAAGAATCCTAGAGGGGTGATGCACTTGAAAATTATAATTAAGGGAAAGTAACCTGAAACCAAAAGGAACCTGTGTTTGTAGTGATTCTGAGAGAGATGGGCAGTTCAAAAATGTGAAAAATAAGTAAATACATTTTTCTTTAAAAAAAAAAAAATCCCTCTGTCTCCCCTCTCCACTTGCTTGCCCATCAACAAGTATCTAGATATTTTTGTGTGGCTTCTCTCTTTGGTGTGCTTTTAGCAGAATAACAGGGATGGAAGGGACCTTGGAGGTCTTCTAGTCCAACCCCCTGCTCAAGCAGGAGACCCAATAGCATTTCAGCTGTGCAATTCCTTCTTGAAAACCTCCAGTGTTGGAGCATCCACAGCGTCTAGAGACAAGCCATTCCACTGGCTGTCTTCACTGTCAACAAATCTACCCTTAGTCCTAGGTTGGTTCTCTCCTTGATGACTTTTCACCCATCTCATCCTGCCTTCAGGTAGTTTGGAAAATAGGTTGTACATTTTATAATGTAGGCCAAAAGGAGACCGGACTGCCATCTGGCTGGGGTGGTGTAAGGTCTCCTACTTGAGCAGGGGTTGGACTAGATGACCTGCAAGGTCCCTTCCAACTCTAACAACAAACAAACAAACAAACAAAAATGTACTCCTAGTGACTGCACAGCAATGCCTATGCGCCTTTCCAAGAAGTAATAGAAAAGTGGTTGGCCATTGTTTCCTTCTGTTTTTAAACGTCCCATTTTTTCTTCCAGATTTCCTGGTCCCGTCAACTTCTCAGGGACCGCCTTCTACTGCACGAATCCCAGCGACCAGTTAGGTCCCAGTTAGGTCCCACAGAGTGGGCCTTCTCCGGGTCCCGTCAATTAAACAATGTCGTTTGGCGGGACCCAGGGGAAGAGCCTTCTCTGTGGCGGCCCCGGCCCTTTGGAACCAACTCCCCCCAGAGATTAGAATTGCCCCCACCCTCCTTGCCTTTCGTAAGCTTCTTAAAACCCACCTCTGCCGTCAGGCATGGGGGAACTGAGATACTCTTTCCCCCTAGGCCTTACAATTTATGCATGGTATGTTTGTATGTATGTTTGGTTTTATAATAAGGGATTTTTTAGTTGTTTAGTATTGGATTGTTACATGCTGTTTTTTATCATTATTGTTAGCCGCCCCAAGTCTGCGGAGATGGGTGGCATACAAATCCAATAAATAAATAAATGAATGAATGAAGGAATGAAGGAAGGAAGGAAGGAAGGAAGGAAGGAAGGAACGAACGAACGAACGAGCGAGCGAGCGAGCAAGCAAGCAAGCAAACAAACAAAGAAAGAAACAAACAAACAAAGAAACAAACAAAGAAACAAACAAACAAACAAACAAACAAATAGTTCTTCATCCCAGTCCATCCCAACCTAGCCCATGGCTGCAGACCTTTTCAAGATCATCCAGCCCAGGACCCATCCACCAGGGATATCCATTTATGATGGAGAAATTTTTAATAATGCATGGCATTGCAGTGACAGATTTCAAAAGTAAAAATGTAAGGGAATATTGGGCGTGGGGGGGGGGGGGAGGGAGGAGGAGGTATCAGGTAGGTCCAAAAAGCCACAATCTGTTAAGGATCTACATCTAACAAGCTACAATCTGCTTAGAATGGAGCTTCTAACAAGCTATCATCTGTTTACGCCTATTTCAGTCAGTCTGGGAATCAGTGTTCAATGTTCCCCCTAGTGAACACTCCAGATATTTGGCAAATCACTCTTAAGAAGCATTTACAAGGGAAAAAGAAATTGTGTCTGGGACATTCCCTCCCTCCTCCTCCACTTCCTACACCGGGGAATACCCCTTCTCTCCCCCACTTTTTTCTCTCTCTCTTTCCCTCCCTCCCACCCTCCTCTGCTCTTCTTTTTTCCTTTCTTTCTTTCTCTCTTTCTTCTCTCTTTAAACAAGTCTCCCTTTTTTCTCTCCCTGCCATATCTCTTTCTCACTCTTCCTCTTTCTCCTCTCTCCCTCTCTCCTCCTCCGCCTCTTTTTCTCCTCTCGTCTTTTTTCTCTCTATGTGTCATCTCTCTGTTTCTCAATCTCTCCCTTTCTCTCTCTCCCCCCCTCCTCTGCCTCTGTCATCTCTCTCTTTTTTTCCTCTCTCCCCCTCTCCCTTCCTCCTTCCCTCTCTCTCATCCCTCTTTCTCCCTCCTTTCCCTTTCTTCCTCTTTCCTCAGTCCCGTCTCCCATGTTTAAGACCGCCAGACTGGTGGCAGCAAAAAAGGAAAAAAAAGAAAAAAAAGAAAAAAGAACAACCCCCCCCCCCAAAGAAACCCCACGCGTAGCAGGGTTGGCCCTAGAAATTAGCATTGCTATCTACGCCCGGCTGAGAATGTGAGCTAATCTCCTGCAGCAGAGACGTTAAAATAATTGATGAATGTGGGCTAGTGTCTCAGGAGTGGAAGAGTGTTGGGTTGGCGGGGGGGCGGGGGGAGAAGAGAAGGGGCGGGGGGAGGAGGTGCTGATTTCACTCCGGTAGCGTCAGAATTGCGTCAATTTGGGTTTCAACCACGTCTTCGGGCTCCGAGCCTCGGTGAGTCAGAAGACGCGAACCAGCGGACGAGGGGCTCACGAATCGCTGTGACGGAGGGGAGGACCCGACCCAGGCTTGCCCTTCTTTCCGTCTCTCTGCCTCTCTGTCTCTCTCCATCTCGCTTTCCTTCTCTCTCTCTCTCTCTTTCTCCCTCCTTCCCACCCGATATTCCTCTCTCTACCTCCTCCTCTTCTTCCTCCTCCTCTTTCCCAAACCTCCCCGGCTCTTTCGGGCTGGTGTTGGCATCGCGTCGGGAGAAACAAGTCCCCCCTCCCCCTGTTTGGCTGGTGGGCTTGCGCGCGTGTTGCCTTTTGCGCCCAGGATCCGCGCAAGGAGGGAAAAACCTTGCAATCCGCCGGAGGGGGGGAGAAAACCAGAAAGGAGAAGGGAAAGAAACCTTCAGCACCTTGGAGAGCGCACGCAGCAATCAACATGGCTCCGATTACAGCCAGCCGAGAAGAATTTGGTAAGAAAGATCATTTTAATATATATATTTTTTTAAAAGAGAGAAATTACTAAATGCGAAGCCAGGTGGGTTTCATTAACCCCCCCCAGGTCCTTCTCAAGAAAAGTAGATGACTCTGCCATTTTTTGGACAGTCCTTAGGGGCTTCGAACCCTTGGAAGCGTCAGGCACGTGTTTTCTACTTAGATCTCGGGGACCCGTCTTCACCTCCCTTTCCAATCATCTATGGGAGGAAGGGTGGTTTGGTCAAAAAGTTTGTGCCTTCTTCTGCTGTTTTTAGACATTCTGATTATCCCTTTTTCGTCTTTCTGTCTTTCCTTCTCCTGATGTTGGGAGCAGAATATAAGGACCCCGGGGTAAGGTAGGGCTGAGGTTTCAGAAAGGATGGGATTTGCCTGGATCTTTGTTTAAAGGAAGCTGTGATGGAGAAGGGGATGAGTCATTTCAAACCTCTGTTCTACATGCTCTCAGAAAAAAATGGTCCTAATTGCTTCTGTTCGTCCAAGGATAGCTGCTAGACACTTAAAAAAAGATTAGTCATCCATCTCAGCATTCATATCGATGTGCCTTCCTGCCTCTGCTCTAAGTAGATGCCTGTTTGCCTCTTGTCGTAAGTGCTGTTTCTTGGATAATGCACACAAAGTGTTACCTCATGCTTTTAACTCGGTGCAAGATTTCGGAGAGAAACTTAAAGTGGTGTTGGCGTTGAAAACCTGCAAATTAGAACACCCTTGCGTTAGTATTTCTCATCTGCTGAATAAATAAGCTTTTTTTTTTTGTTGATCAAGGAGAAAAGTGCATTTCTGCTTAGGTTTCTTTTTTTCAGGTGTTTGAGTGTGAGGTAGATGAGTGAGTGGACATTGTCTCATTGGTTGTCTTTGCCATGCTGTGATCTTGGGGTACCACTTTCACCGACAAAGTATTGTGGGTTTTTTTAAAAAAAATGTTATTAAAGAGTATTGTGTTTTAAACTCCCGATTGCCTCTTGTGGGGCAATGAAATCACTCCTAAGCAACATCTATTATTTCTTCCATCCCTGGGTCAAGTCGTTTTGGCTTTCCATTAGAATAAATCCATTAAATGTTGACTTCAGTTTCCATGCAGAGAAGGAGGAAAGGGGTCTTTTCATATCAACACTCTTGAAATCTGCCTTGTTCTTTTTCTTGATAGCTCCTAGAGTCTCAAGTCAGCATCTTGTTCTCACACAGATGTTAGACTACCTAGGTGATCCTAAGAAAACAGCATCAAAGCAGATGGTGTTCCCACCGGTGGTTGCGAGAGAGCATGATGAGTTGGGATTTCTTTTTGGTCCATCCCCTCATAGGTGCTTCTAATTTCATTTGCAACAGCTTGCTCACCTCATAATTGACTTTGGGAAGATAATTAATACCTGTAACTTTCTCCCAGGAACAATCTGCTGGGTGCAGGCTTCTAATACTTGCAAACACATCGGTTGACAATGAAAAGCTGTTCAAGGTGGATAGTACCCGCCTGAACATCCTTATAGAGCATCAAATTGGAAATGTAATTCCTTCACTGCTGATAAGTTGTCCCTCAACATTAAAAAGGGTGTGTGCGAAGGGAGTTAGTGACCTAGAAAGAGGATACAATGGAATTGACTCAGTGACCAATGTCTTATCCCAAAGCAACATTTCCTGCAGATTAATGAGCAACCATGAGTTGTCTTCTCATTAATCAACCCTAGTCAAAATGGAAATGTTCTCTCTTCAAAAGACAAAATGCTAGAAGGGGATGACTCCAAAAATGGCAATGGTCCATACTCATCCCTTTCAATGCTTGCTAAGTATGTCCATTCATTGTCCCATCATTTTGATAGAGGGATCAGTCTTTCTCCCACTCAAAAGTGGAGTCCTTTTTCTCCAATAAGAATAATCAAGGACACATCCACTTCCCCTTTCCAGAAAATCAAGAAAGAACGTTTCCTTGAATGCCTGTCCCTGCGCATGAAAGACGCACTTCTTTTCTGCATTAATATTTCATGCGTTCCCATTTTGCTAGGAGAAGGTAGACTTTCATTTGGATTGCTGTTGCCAGCGCCTGGCGCTTAAACTTGCTCGGGAATGTTACTTATGGGCAGAATTGGATTTCCAATTAGTAGCATTCATTTGGCCCTGTGCTGCTTACTCATGAAATGCTAATGATCTCCTCGGTGTCCCAATTTCATCCCTACTCCAGATGTCATCGCAGCTTCCATGCTGTTTTTCCCATTGCTCTGTAGAATGTGGGCTGTTTTCTCTGAGCGATGGAGAAGGGAAAAAAAATCATAGTTGCTATGCTTGTAGAAGTAGACACCAAATCCTTGTTCTTTAGGCATTGCCAGAGACTTCTGAAAATCCTCATCATTTTTTTCCTGAAATTAGAAAAGAAAGGATGAACCATGCACATAAGAGATAATGAAATAATGTGGGGTAGGTGGGGAGAATCATTGTACTCTGCTCAAAAAATAATAATAAAGGGAACATTTAAACAACACAATATAACTCCAAGTAAATCAAACTTCTGCAAAATCAAACTGTCTACTTTGGAATCAACACTGATTGACAATCAATTTCACATGCTGTTGTGCACATTCAACTTAGTGCGGAACAAAGTATTCAATGAGAATATTTATTTCAGGATGTGTTATTTGAGTGTTCCCTTTAATTTTTTGAGCAGTTTATATTATCTCTATATAGCAGTATATATTATATTATAGTATTATTTTTATATACAGTGTTCCCTCGATTTTTGTGTGTTCGAACTTTGCAAAAAGTCTATACCACGGTTTTTCAAAAATATTAATTAAAAATACTTTGCGGGGTTTTTCCCTATACCATGTTTTTTCCCGCCTGATGACGTCATATGCCATCGCCAAACTTTCATCCGACTTTAATAAATATATTTTTAATAAACTTTAATAAATAAACATGGTGAGTAATGATCTAAATGGTTGCTAAGGGAATGGGAAATTGTACTTTAGGGGTTTAAAGTGTTAAGGGAAAGCTTGTGATACTGTTCATAGCCAAAAATAGTGTATTTACTTCCGCATCTCTACTTCGGGGAAATTCGACTTTCGTGGGCAGTCTCGGAACGCATCCCCTGCGAAAATCAAGGGAACACTGTATAGCAGTATATATTATCTATATCAACATTGTGTTCAATATCAGTATGCCAGACTGGTGGAACAGCTCATAAAAGTTAACATTTTTCTGCTGTTCTATGAAAGGTTTGTATAAAGATGAAGTTTACTGAACATGAGGGACAAAGCAAAGACTGGTGTGAAAGTGAACCTTATGGGGAAAATATATTTTAAATCTTTGTTGTTGTTTTTTAAATTGGCCAAGCAAAAAAGTAAATGTGAAGGATGTAAGAGGAAACCAAATGTCTTTGTATACTTAGTGAATCCGTAATTTCATCTAGGAAACCCACAACATTTAATTGCCCCAGGCTGTTTATTACCATGATAGCTAAACTCTATTTCTCTCAATCATTCATGCATTCTGGAGGGAAAAAAATCTCTAGACGGAATTTTTTTTCACAGATACCTGCAGGGGGCACAAAATGAATATGCTTTTTCTTAGTGTATTGTACAGTTGAATTGCTTCACTCTATCATTTTGCCGGGTTCTTGCTAAGTTAACTATCACTTGCGAGTTCTGAAGCCCACCGTTCATATGTTTGTTGACATTTGCTTTGATTTGCAGATGAAATCCCAACCGTGGTTGGGATCTTCAGTGCCTTTGGGCTGGTCTTCACCGTCTCGCTCTTTGCTTGGATCTGCTGCCAACGCAAGTCTTCCAAAGCCAACAAGACTCCTCCTTACAAATTCGTCCATGTGCTGAAAGGTGTTGATATTTATCCGGAAAACCTCAACAGCAAGAAGAAGTTTGGAGCAGAGGACAAAGGGGAAGCCAAAACCAAGCCTATCATGCCAAAGTTGTCTCTGCATCTCGACCTGGAGAAACAAGATCTGAATGGCAACTTCCCCAAAACCATCCCTAAAGTCCCAACGTCTTCAGAGGTTGAGGGCTTTACTCCAAAACTCTTTCCTGAGCGGGAAAAGGATTCGGTGTCTCCAGACAGCTTGAAGTCCACCACCTCAATATCTTCTGAAGAAAAACAAGATAAATTAGGGACTCTCTTCTTCTCTCTCGAGTACAACTTCGAGAAGAAAGCTTTCATGGTGAACATCAAAGAAGCGAGGGCCTTACCCGCCATGGATGAACAATCCATGACTTCTGATCCGTACATCAAAATGACAATACTTCCAGAGAAGAAGCACAAGGTGAAGACCCGAGTCCTGAGGAAAACCTTAGATCCAGCGTTTGATGAAACATTCACCTTTTATGGAATCCCTTACACTCAAGTTCAAGACCTGAGTCTCCACTTTATGATCCTGAGTTTTGACCGCTTCTCCCGCGATGATGTCATTGGAGAAGTCCTGTTCCCCTTATCGGGAATCGAGTTGTCTGGAGGAAGGATGCTGATGAACAAGGAAATAATCAAGAAAAATGTTAGGGTAATTGATCTTATTTATTCTTTCTCTCCCACCTCCCCACCCCATGCTTAAGAAATATTTTGAAGAGATGAGGTGTACGAAGAGCAATATCATGTTGACATTTTGAAGAAATGAATGTACTAGACCAGTGATGGTGAACCTTTTTTTCCTTGAGTGCCAGAAGAGCGTGCACGCACATTATCGAACATGTGCAAATGCCCACACCCATAATCCAATGCCTGGGGAGGGCGAAAACAGCTTCCCCCACTCTCTGAAGGCCCTCTGGAGACTGGAAATGGCCTGTTTCTCAACTTCTGGTGGGCCCAGTAGGCTCATGTTTCATCCTCTGCAGGCTCCAAATTCTTCCTTGGAGCCAGGGAAGGGTAAAAACGGCCTCCCCCATCCCTCCGGAGGCTCTCTGAAAGCCAAAAACACCCTTCCAGAACCTCTGTGTGAGGCAAAAATCAGCTGGCCAGCACAAACATCCACACTAAATCTGAGCTAGGGCAACGGCTCACGTGCCAGTAAATATGGCTCCATGTGCCACCTGTGGCACCCATGCCACAGGTTCGCCATCACTGAACTAGACCTTCTAAACAGGATGGAAGGACTTGCAAACCAATATCTGTTTTTGGAGATTATCAATCATCTTGCTTAGGGTAGCCCTAAAGGTGCTTTGTCAAAACGCAACTGGACTTTCTCGGGTTTTTTTCCCCCTTGAAAACTTTTCAAGGAAAACATCAAGTTCTGTGGATGAGAAGTAAAATATTTTCAAGGAAAAAAACAAATAAGAAAGTCCAATTTTGGAAAAGAACTTTTGGGATAAGCCAATTTTCTCTTTTCACTTATATCAGGCCAAACGAGAAGTGATTCTTTCTTTGTCATCTGTCTGTCCGTCTATCCATGCATCCATGCATCCATGCATCCATGCATCCATGCATGCATGCATTCATCCATGCATCCATCCATCCATCCAACTAACTAACTATCTATCTATCTGCCACCCCACTCTGAGGGCTCGGGGCGGTTTACAACATATAAAAAACAAACAATATAAATTTCCTAATCCAATTAAGATAACTAATTAGTTTAATTACCCTGTAATTAGACCCTAATTACCCCTTTAATGACCCTGCATTAGGGTGGAATCAGGGCCACTGAATTGGACTGAGTGTTTATTGGCCGGATGCCCTTCCTGTCACCAATGCGGAGTCTGCAACAGATCTATTCCCATTGTGCCCAAAGAGAGAAGTATCTAGTTATATAATAAATATATATCTACAACTACCTAGGATTCGAACTCACAACCTCTTGATTGCGAGGCGAGAGCTCCACCTCTTAGGCCACCACACCACCTAGGCAAGACAGGAAATGATTTATGATACAATAACTCTTGACTGAACCTGTCTCATTTTCCCAATCCCTACTTAGCATTTTAGCGCACGCGTTCAGACATTCATTCATTCATTCATTCATTCATTCATTCATTCATTCATTCATTGGATTTGTATGCCGCCCCTCTCCGCAGACTCGGGGCGGCTAACAACAATGATAAAAAATGACATGTAACAAATCCAATTTAATAAAACAACTAAAAACCCTTATTATAAAACCCAAACATACACACAAACATACCATACATAACTTGTAATGGCCTAGGGGAAGGAATATCCTAACTCCCCCATGCCTGGCGACAAAGGTGGGTCTTGAGTAATTTGCGAAAGACAAGGAGGGTGGGGGCCATTCTAATCTCTGAGGGGAGTTGGTTCCAGAGGGCCAAATGACATTGTTTGGTCGACAGGACCAGGAGAAGGCCAACTCTGTGGGACCTTATCAGCCACTGGGATTCGTGCGGTAGAAGGCGGTTCCAGATGTATTTTGGCCCAATGCCATGTAGGGCTTTAAAGGTCATTACCAACACTTTGAATTGTGACCGGAAACCGATCGGCAGCCAGTGCAGTCTGCGGAGTGTTGCAGAAACGTGGGCGAATCTAGGAAGCCCCACGATGGCTCTCGCGGCTGCATTCTGCACGATCTGAAGTTTACGAACACTTTTTAAGATAGCAACCCACTTTCAGAGTTGTGTACAACACAGTGGGACAAGCAGGGGTGGGCAGCAGGCAGGACGGGGTGGAATGCAGTTCCACTGGCGGAAATGAAGCTGTGTGCCCAGCTCCACCTGACTATCCCCCATCCCATCCTTCTCCTCTTCCTCGGAAAGCGGCAGGGAGACCAGCACCAGGACGAGTTGCAGGGGGCCCTTTTCCTCCTGCCTGATTGGCACCCATTTGCCTAGCTACCCAGCCTGAGGCAGGGGGCAACCCAGGAAGGAGAGCGCACGAAACACGAAGCAAATTGTCACCCCAGAGTGAGACACTGGTGAGGTTGTAAGTCGAGGACTTAACAGTTCCCTTGAACGATGATGATCGTTCAAGCCACTCCCACCTGGTCACAGGGCTGGCAAGCCACTCCTACCCAGTCACATGACCATCAAGCCACACCCCACAAAATAAGCCACACCCACAGTATGGCAGCAAAATTTTGGCTGTTCATTAATTCATTCATTAATTCATTAATTCATTAATTCATTAATTCATTAATTCATTAATTCATTAATTCATTAATTCATTAATTCATTAATTCATTAATTCATTAATTCATTAATTCATTAATTCATTAATTCATTAATTCATTAATTCATTAATTCATTAATTCATTTATTTATTAGTATGCCGCCCCTCTCCGAAGACTCGGGGCAGCTAACAACAATGAAAAGACAATGAAAACAAATCTAATATTAAAAATAATCTAAACCCCCCCCCCAATTTAAAGAACCACTCATACATACAAGCATACCATGTATAAATTCTATAAGACTAGGGGGAAGGGAAATTTCAATTCCCCTATGCCTGATGACAGAGGTGGGTTTTAAGGAGCTTGCAAAAGGCAAAGAGGATGGGGCCAACTCTGATACCTGGGGGGAGCTGGTTCCAGAGGGTCAGAGCCGCCACAGAGAAGGCTCTTCTCCTGGGTCTCACCAAACAACATTGCTTAGTTGATGGGACCCGGAGAAGGCCAACTCCGTGGGATCTAACTGGTTGCTGGGATTCGTGTGGCAGAATCCCCATTACTGGGGATAAGCTATATCTCAGAATATTGCAAGGGGTTTTCAATGAGCCAGACCATGGGTCGATGCCGCTGGCAGCAGCTCTCCAAAGGGATTGCAGAGATCCAACCTGTAGTTAATGATTCCTCCTCCCAGAAGTTAAAACTTGGTTTGATGGCCCTCTGTGCTGACTAATGGGAATAGATCCTGCAACAAGCCAAATTCAGTATAGGGTACTTGCATCAGCACACACACAAAATAACCCCACAGGGCATATATTTTGTGTTATATCAGCATCAAGGCATTGAACTCATCACAATAGAACAGCTCTCTTATGCTCTGATTGATTGGAGGGCGGGGGCCATAATGCTGAACTGTTGAATAGCTCTAAGAGTGGGGATCACAGATTTGCCAGGATCAGCAATAATTCGGACATAATTCACCCGGGTGACAGGATAAAGGAAATAATCTACCGACTTGAGTTTTACGAGCCTCCTTCGTAAGACAAACTCATTTCACAGGAGGCCAACCAGGAGAAACCTTGCTTCCTTCCCAGGCACGGTGTAGCAATCAAAGCACAAAGATATAAGTCAATAGTTTACGAGCCTTGACAGGGACAAGAAATTAAACAACAATCCACAGGACAGCTGTGAACTGTTGATTAAACTCCATCAAGAGGTAATCAGATCAACCGCCAAAGGGACAATTCCCCACCTTTCTTCCACTGAGACAGTAATGTTCATATTTTATTTGTGATTAAAAATATTGGAAGCAGAATTGGGCTGACCCTGGTACGCATGGGATCGCCGATCCGGAAGCAGAAACGGTGATGCGTGCACATCTGTATGTCCCTGCCATGCGCATGCACCCCCCATGTACCCAGTGAAGGGCTACCAAAACTTTTATTTCCACACTGTGGGCGTGGCTTACGCAGGACGCCCAGCGGTGGGTTAAGAGCTGGAATGCTAAATTGCGCTCACTGCCGCGCAGTAATGGGCAGCCAAATTTTTTACTGCCTCACTGTGGGTGTGGCTTATTTAGTGGGTGTGACTTAATGGTCATGTGACTGGATAGTGTTGTGGT